>NC_079561.1:19768099-19898099 GCF_015846415.1 Triplophysa dalaica | reverse complement strand
TATTAAAGTACTATATTTAAAATACACACAAGTCACAGAACTATTTAAATGTTGAGGTATAGTTAAAGAAAGACTATGAAAATAAAAAGTTGACATTTTTGTAGGCAGACCTCCGCAGTCGATCATGTTGAGTTCATCTGGTTTGTCCAGAGGCCAGCAGTCATACTCACGGTTGTCTAAATCATGCCATCCCAACACACGCACCACAACACACATCTGTAACAACACACAGACCACACAGTAAAACTCTCATCATGTGCTCAAAATGTTGACGTCTTCAGAAATGATGTGAAGTATTTCTTACCGTACAGATGATCTGATGAATGACAGACATGGTCACGCAGGTTGCTGAAGCTCTGGAGGTTGTGTGTTTGTGATGGGATGCAACATTGGGATGTGAGGATGAGAGGGTGGGGGGGGGGTGATGATGATGATGTGCGTCCCTTCATCTGAACACGACCACTGTTAAAATACTCAACAACATCATCATCACTTATATCATCATCATCGTGTGTTTATTGTGTTTTCTTTCATCCTTCTTTAAAAAGAACAAACTCTCACAGTGTGTAGTGTGTGAATTAATGTGAGAATGATTTTGTGTGTAGTTTAAATACTGTGGTCACACATCTTCATCTAGTGGACAAAACAAGAAGTGCAGACAAAACGAAAAGTATTCATGCACCTACAAAGAAAAATTCATGTGAGACTTTAGTTTCTTTTCACATATATTTGAGTGACGTGCTGTTGTTTGCCCTCAGTGACAGATCTGTAAAAACTATTTCTATATACTTCATTATGATGACATTTTGTTATTTGGTTTAAACATTTTGTTAATAGTATGGATTTCTTTTTAATTCAATCTAAAGTTATTTAAAACTTCCACATGTTATTTCATAGAAGCAGCATCTCTCTGTGTTCTTGATGGTGTGACGAGAACACGCGCGGCTGACGGAAAGACTCGCGGGAGCGCGCACAGGCTCAAAGCGGAAATGAAGCGGATGTCACAGCAGCACATGATCTGCAGATTCACAGTGAGTTTAAATCATTTTGTGTTCATTTAAAACTGAACTGACACTAAACGCCTTTGATTCGGGTTTTTTCGTGAAATATTCACTTGTTTTCAGTCTCGCGTTTGTTTTTTCTGTTTTCGTGTCATCATTAGCCGCTGCTAACGCTGCAGCTTTAAACAGACCTATAAAACATGTTAATATTACGAAAACAAACGATCTGAGCAGCATGACACATGGATATACCTGTGAGTGAAATGAGACGTTTAAAGGGGATCACGATGACCCGTGTCCGCTACACGTCACTCTTCTCATCATCCGTGCTTATGATAAAATATAACATTTAAACACGACACAGTCATGAATCATGATATATAAAACACTATCTGTCACATTCTGTTGATCTGCCTTCAGCCGGTGTTTTTTTTCATACACCTAATCAATTTCCGCTTTAAGATTCTTACTTGTCATCACCATGGTAACCGTCGTTTCCGTCTGCAGTTAAACAGAGATTTCTAGAATAATATACTACCATTTTGCAGAATGTAAACAACCCTGGTTCCTGTTTCAGTGTTTTATCTCTACACAATTGAACCATATAGACCTGAACCGAACATCAAGAAGATTGTATAATATATCATTGTGTATTTTAAACAGTAGTCTAGAATAAACTAAAAGAGCAAGTGCTGTTGGACTAATGTAGTTTTACTCTTGCAAAACAGTCTGTATTTTCTAAAGTAGGATGTAACTGAATGACTATTTTATGTCATTAAATTATATTATGGTAAATATGAAGAGTTTAGTTCCAATATGAGAGAACTCATAATTTTTCCAAATTTTTAATAAATGTTTCCAAAATCATGTTTTTTATTATGTAATAATAGTAATAACTGAAAACAAACCAACTGCAGTTTCATTGATATTAATTGGAATGCACAATAAAAACAAACATTTTGATCAATTTTAAAAAGGGAGTTATCTCATTTTGAAACCAAACTCTTCATAAGAATATTGTGGAGTTATCAACACAGTTTATGTTTTGCAGGGATTGTTGTATCCTGTTATTAGCACCATCGGAATAAATAAATAAAATGATAGTGAGATCCCACTTTAAATATATACATGTATGATCAGCAGTAGATGTGGTGGTGGAACTATGGCTGTTATGTTCTTTGACAAGATACATACAAGAAAAAATTATTTGTATGGAAATTGTTGTTTTGAAAATCTTTCTGCAGTAAATCTCACGTTCTGAAGCGGGAGGCGGATTCACAAAACATTCTTAAACTGTAACTTAAGTAATTTAAAAAAAAGTTAGAAATGTTTTGTGTTCCCGAAAAAAGTTGGTAAGGCCATGTTCACACATGACTTCTTTTTTGACAAGAAAAAGTTGACAAAGGTGCTTTTTTAGTTTAAAAAACGCTGGCAGCGTTTGGTTACAAAACTACACATCCGCAAAGAATAGAGTTCCTGCAGATGATTTCTAATAACAAGCAAAAGAAAGAGTAACGTGCTTAAATATAAATAGTTAAATTATCTATGTCTATGTCTATACATGTCTATACTGAAGACAAGTGACAGAAATTGGTGAAGGCTTGTGTGTGTTTTGTGTTTCAGGTGTCTGTTTCTCCGGGTGTTTGTCTGGGGTTGTGATGGGGAAATATTTCATCAGCGAGACAGACATCAAGACCTCGTGGGAATTTGTGTTGACCGCATTCTGGCAAAGATACCCAAACCCTTACAGGTACTGTGTGCGCACCGCTCTCACTGTGTTTGTGTACAAGGTTTGATTTGTTTACAACACAATAACCTGATTTACAGTAGAAGACAGACTGTTTTTTTTTCTGATCGATACGATAATAAATCACAAATCTTCGACACAAAGTTGTTCCCTGATCTGTTTACTCTCTCTCTGTGTGTTTCTCTCAGCACTCACGTTCTGACGGAGGATGTGCTTTTCCGTGAGGTGACATCAGATAACTGCCTTCTCTCCCGCCGGCTGCTCACAAAGACCAATCGGCTCCCTCGGTGGGCGGAGTGCATCTTCCCAGCGAACCTATCAAGTTCTGTTTACATCATAGAAGATTCTGTCATTGATCTCGACAGCAGACGCTTCACCACACTGACCTGGAATGTCAATCATGCTAAATTAATGGTAAAGGACAACACACACACACACACAACTGTGTACTTATATTAGCATATATATTTAAAACTAGGCAACTCGCTTTAAGAAGCACCTCCTGTTCATTCCTGTTCTTTAGCACCTGTTAAGTTCAGTTACTTGAAAACATTTGAAATAATATTTAAGAGGTACGTTGCGTCTAAAAATAGCTTTACTGGATTCTGACGGCTGTGTGTTGTTTGTAGCGTGTAGAGGAGCGCTGTGTGTTCTTCAGTGATCAGAACAGACCTGTGTGGACTAGACTGACCAGAGAGGCTTGGATCTCATCAGGAGTGTTCGGACTCTCCAGACCCATCCAGGTGATAAACAGATGAAGATGACATCATCATTCTTTGTCTGTTTATTCTCATGTTGTGTCTCTCTCTCTTGTAGGAGTTTGGTTTGGCCAGATTGAGAAGTAATCAGATGAAGGCTATGAAGGGTTTAGAGCATGCGCTATCACATCTACAGAGTAAGACCTCATGTTTGTGTGCACACACACAAGTCTTTAACACACCCACCTATGAACTACCCATTACTGTTTGATCTCTGTATTTGATATTTCATCTTGAGCTCTAAATAAACATCTAATTTTAAAATAAATAATCGGTATTAATCGTATTAAACTAAGCTGTAATGTCCTGGGTATATAGATCACATGGACTGTTTATGACACTATACGAATAACAATTATTTTTTTAGCTTTGCAATGTGAACATCATCATGTCAGTACATTTATATAGTATGTTACAGCGCTCTCAAGTTTTGAACTGAGTTCAGAGTGAGATTTTGGCGGTGGCGGCGGTGGTTTGGGTGGTGACAGGGGTCTGATTCTGAAACATGTGACACTTAAATCTGTATAAATGAAAAATATTTATTAAATTCAGCATTTCTTAGTGCAGGTTTGTGTATGTGTGTGAGAGAGAGAGATAATGGTTAGTGTTGTTTATTGTAGGTGTTGGTAGCAGGTTTTGAGTCCTTCAGCAGGGGTTGGTGGCTCCCATTTGAAACACTGTGGTCTCGGGCCAGACATTTTCAATGTCATGATGGATGACACCTTATGCCAAGCTATTCCTGGTTTTGCTTTTGTTTAGTCAAATGAGGACCTGTACGTCATGTGAAAGTTAAAACCAAACCTGAACAGACCAATAACATTGAATACGTGATTATGGACATTTATCTCTTCTACTAATGTGATGAGACTTTTTCTCCTTTATGTTGGAAAATGAATGTAATGAATTTCATGTCTTCATGTATGTGTATTTGTAATTTTTATTACAAATACAACTGTTAATCTGTCACATGATTTGGCAGTGGTCATGTTGGTATTGGTTATTATTAGGCACCTGCTCACCTGTTGTGGGCAGGAGTGAGTGAATGGGGAGTAAGTGTACTCTTTGTTCATCAGCAATCTTTAATAGTCTCTCAACGTGTTTGTGGAGTAAAAACGGATTACTGGAAAACTTTCCACTTTAACATGGACGATGTCTTTTTTTGATGCGTCACAAATACAGCACTCCCAGTTAATCTCAGCGGCTTTTGAATAGAATGGCGCCGCTACATTGTGTGCGAGCCCGTGAATCACAGAATGTGTCGTTGGAATCAGAATGTAAACATTGTTGTTGCGGGAATATCGAAATCTTACCCGGATACAGCAATGCTATTTTCTGATTGTCTGTTCGGTATCTGTTATCCTGGAAAATTCTCTGGGTGAGAAATACATGGTGTGGCGTGTGAGTGGGATGAAATGCGTGTGTCTCAATGCATGAGACTTGAGAGCCCTGATGTTATGAATACTGTACAGTTAATGATGTGTGTGTGTGTTTAAATAGAATTGTTATTTGATCAAATTGGACGCAATTTACTCCGTTCCTCTTTCTTCTGGTGTTAATTTCACACATCTATTGATGCGCTCAAACTTTTAACAACCATCATTTAATTTATAGACATATCTGGAAGTTAAAAAATACAAGCAAAGTGTGTTTTGTATGTTCATCAAGCAGTACGATCAGAATATCTGTGAGAATTGTGCGATTTTCATATGTTTTCATTTTATTTCTCTTTCTATGTCATTCAGAAACATCAAGCTCACATCATGGGGACTCAACAGAGAAACCCAAAACCTGCAGTTCTGCCTCCACGTCCCAGAAACCTCAGCAATATGTTTGATCAACATACCATTGAGTGTCTGTGAACACGTAAAAAAAACATGTCCAGGTCACATTTTGTTAATACTCATGACTGTTATCCACAGAGATTACATTCTGATTCAAGTAATCAATAATAATTTAATTTGACTTCAAATTCAATTCAAATCATTTTAGTATTTATAGATCAAGAATGTATTTGTTTGATTTGTTTTACACGTCTTCTGTGAATTGAATCACTGTATATCAGTGTTTGTCCATTAGAAATATAATGTTTGATGTAGTAAAGTGTATTAGACTCTTTTTTTATGTTCATGAAAATGTACATTTACATGTAAAGAAAAAAGAAATTTTGTGACCCGGACATGTTTTTACGAGATTTACGCATAAAACAAGCGAATGATTCCAGAAGAATCCTGTGCTGTGAATGTGTTTAATAGCTGCTAAAGGTTAAGCTCAGGTAACAGAGCTTCATGAAGTCTGAGATGTTTTCTGTGCGTGTCAATCATCAGTCTGTTTGCTTTGCATAGAACTAACACTCATGACGCAGGACACCGCATGAAAACGCATGGAATAATGCATCAGCAGGCATGTAGAGAACTTCTGACAACCACATGATGTCATGTAACATATTTATATTTATTTGAAAATGTAGCTTTATTAAAAAATAAACTCAGGGACACTTTATAAAGGTTAAAAATTGACATTGTTACCTTGATGTGTGTGTTTCTGATTGATTGTACAGGTTCTTGTTTATATATGTTTATAAGTGCAGACCACTTCAGAAAACCTATGCAATGCTGGTCTAGAAGAACTTCCTGTTTCAGTGTTTCAACAATACGCAAAGGTTTAAAGAAAATACAACCAAAAGAACATATATAACTGAATCAAAATGTTTTTGACCATTCTTATTTTCTCATGAAATATTGCAGCGTTTATTGTAAATAGTTTATCAATATGGGTCATTTTCTTCTTAAAATTCATGTGCCCTCATAATCTTCATTTAAAATCAGAAAATTCAATTCTGCCCTATCTATCGCAAATGACATATGTCAGACGGCTTGGGCGGAGCACCCGTTAACTCCTCCCCTTCAGCTGTCAGTCTTCTGCTAGTTCCATTTCAAAATGCAACAACTGTTTTTAAACATCCAATCAATTCGCAGTGAAAATCGCAAGCCAGGCCCACTCATTTTCTTCTTTGAAATTCGCTTTCACTCGGAAATGTGTCAGAATACAGAAGTAAAAACGATCGCAACTTCTGGTTCATGGGGGACTAAATTAGATATGTAATATTTAAATGTAAATTAAAATGAAACTGTTATTGTTTCTGGACCCGTATTTACATCAGGTGAAGTGGTCTATACAGTGAAGCTCAAATATCTAGGATCAAATTTAAATCCAGATAAATCACATTGTACATTGTAAGAAAGTTGCATTTAAGTAGTCTCAGACTTTTGAACCCCTCTGTATTTAAGTAATTTAAAAACATCAGAAAATAGACTATCTGTGCCTGTAACCTACTGATGTTACAATTAGTTTCAAATCTAACAAGTCTTAAATAAAACTTTTTACAGTTCATAGATGATCATTTTAAACCAGATGTGATTATTTGTTTTATAAGACTCTTTTTAGGAAGTGTACTGTACAAATAAACTTTCGTAATTGATTATCACCACCAGTCATGTTATTCATGTGATGAAATGAGCTTTGCAATGTAACTGTGATCAAGTTCAGCTGTATGTCTTACACAAGTATTAATACAGTGCAGATTATAATGTAATGATGTGTGTGTTATTGGTTGTGTATTTCAAACACTTGTGTACAGTGTTGTATATGCAGTACTCATGTGAAGGGCGTTCACTCAGTGAGATTTGCTGTGAACAACAGATGAGTAAATGACTTCATCCTGCAAGACACACCCACACACCGCATCATGTGTTAGAATAATATTCAATTCATTCATTCAAGCTATGGATGCAAGTAGTGATGTAAATTAGAACTATCCGGGGATTTACACAAAGACAACTGATCTAAAAACAAGTAAAGTGTATTTGAAGCATTGATCACACACCTCAGATTTAGTAGTTCCTTCGTCTTGTAATTTGGGCTTCATGTTTAATTTAACCACTGCGTATGTCACATCGCACTATAATGCAAAGACACACAGAGCTCATATGAGTTTACACTACATGAAAATGTTGCTGAAACTGAAATATACTTCAAAAGGAAACATATATGAAAATGTGAAAACAAATTTGTATTCATTAGAATCAGCATCTTATTTCATATATTCATTGTTTATATATATGATTTACCTCATGATCTTGTCTCTGGCTTGTCCTGCTGCGCTTTTTCTTTGCTGCAGAATTACAATGACTCCGGATATTAAGTCATAACACAAAGTATAGTTTGGCTGTAGGGTTGTCAGAGATGGGTTGTGTTCGTGGTGTTGTGTTCATACCTGTCACACATCTCCAGTAGATGCACAGAGCCGAGACCAGCACCATCAGCATCGTCAGACCCGTCATCAGAATACTCATGAAAAGCCATTCAGATCCTGAGAGCACGCAAAAACTCACACGTTTATATTAAGTGAAGTTTATTTTCCTCAAGCACACTTCCTCAAGCTCTTACCTTTAACAATTAGATTTATCACTCTGGATTGTTTTCCATTCACTGAACACACGTATGATCCCTGGTCAGCCTCAGTCAGGTCTGAGATCAGTAAGGACACATTAGCAGGGGAATCATGAACGGGTGTCTCGAATCGGCCTGTGCTCCTCTCGGTCTCAGACACGATTCTCTTATCTAAATCTGCATGCCGCCATTCAAAGTGTTTGGCTTTGGTTTGATTATCTTTACAGGTGCAGGAGAGCAGCACAGACTGTCCTGAATGAGACATCATGGTTTCATTCGATTCTGACACCACACAGCCTATAGAACGACAAAGCAGACACAAGTTCCCTCAAAACACAGCATGGATCCCTTATTAGATTGAATGTGGCTCTGCAAACATGAGGTTTTGGAAGAATTTAGCAGAAACTATATTACACTCAAGAGAAACTTCATAAAGAGAGAATGACATCTTTACCTTTAACAGCGAGACTGAAGTACTTGTGTTGATTCTTGTTAATCCAGCACGAGTAGAGTCCTTCATCCTCCTCTGTCAGATCAGAAATCAGCAGAGAGAAATTCCCTGAAGTGATATTAAACATCTGAACTCGATCCTCATGAAGATTATTGAGTTCTGTAGATGTCATTTCTCTGTCGTTTGGTAATTTCCATCCCCATCGATCTGGTTTATGACGAGCGCTGCACACAACAATACAAGAGAATATCACAGATTCTCCTGAATATCTGCTGATCTTCACAGCTGATGTTTCATTCGCTGATATCGAACAGCCTGCAGAAACAAAATACAACACAATGATCATGCATTACATGAGCACATGTTATCAATTATTATATATTTACAATATTATTTATTCAATTATAAAAATGTTCCACAAATGACTATTTTTCGGATGAACACAGATAAAGATATTTGGAAGAATGCTCATAACCAAACAGTTCTTGAACCCCATTGACTCCCATAGTATGAAAAATAACTTTGTTCTGTTAAACACAAAAGAAGATATTTTAAAGAATGTAGGACAGCAAACAGTTCTGGGCACTTTTGATTGTATTTTTCCCTACTATGGGAGTCAATAGGGTCCAAGAACTGTTTGGTTACAAGCATTCATCCAAATATCTTTCTCTGTGTTTAACTGAACAAAGAAATTGTAAGAGCAAGTAACTCATGACAGACTTTTCATTTTTGGGTGAACTATCCCTTAAATATGAAACTAGGAGCAGCAGACGGACATAAATCATGACAAGTTTTACAGTCAACAAATCATAACTGTATTACTCTTCACTCACCTTCAATAGTTAAAGCAATATATTTGTTATTGTCAGCATCTTTTGTGATTTTACACCAGTATTTTCCTGTATCCTCTATGGTCAGATCAGTGATGGACAGTGAGAGATTTATATTAACGTGTAATCTGTTTGTATAACACCGTCCTTTACTGCAGTGGTCTGGAGACAGCTGATATTCAGGACTATTGACATCAGAAACCGAGTACCACCACTGAATATCTTTATACTGTGAATGTACGTCCACACATGAGAGAAGAACAGATTCCCCCGGAGAACAACTGATGTGAGGAGGTGCATACCTGCAACCTAGAGAGACACACAGAAAAGTCTTTATTCTCTGATAACACCTCCTCACTGCCAATGCTAACATGAGTTTGATTATTACACAGCTTTACAGTAATCTCTCTGATATGTGATCAGTGATTCAGTAGCAACATCAAACTTTATCTCATTTAGACGTTCAGTATTCATGTTCACACCCTGATGTGACTTCTACCATCAATCGTTGTGTTGAGTCTCACCTGTTGCAAGCTGAATTCCAGAGAAAAGTAAAAAAACACGCAGACACATCTCAGATGATTCCTGCCTCAGAGCCATCACTCCCTCTGTATGTCTCACCCCCTCGTTTCTCTGATATCTCAGTGTCTGTCTCTCTGAGTGTCTCACCCTGTTCTGTTTGCTGTATTTGGTAGACAGCTGTGACCGCTGGAGAAAGACAGAAGTGTTATTTTCAGACAGCACATCCTGTAAGAAGTTCAGTTTGTCTTTTTATAACGCTGACTGGAGAAAAATTCCAACTCAAATGGTCATAAATGAGAGAAAAACTGACTAGCAGTACACGACTATCATACTATTGCTCAATAACTCACTGTTCTTTATCACATATAATAATGAAATGAAGCATACAGTTTACATTTGAATAAAAACGACTATGGAAAGTGAATGGGGGCCGATTTAAAAGTAACTACTCCTAACACAGTGAACATTTTACAGAAGCTCATGTTCTCGTAATGACAGCGATAATGAACGTTTTGGTCCGTTGCTCTTCTGCATCAGTCAACCTGTACAGGTGATCTCTTCAGAGACACTTCCCTCATCCTGTGATTCTTATGTGCATAATCAACATCTGATTGTGTGTGTTGTGTTAGTTATTCAATCTCTTGTGTGTCCTGAGAAATTAAAATGATCTTCATAAAACTCCTCCAGGTCTTATCTATACTTGTCCAGGATCATCCGCATATTTGAGCCCTTCCAGCAGTGACTGTATGATGTTGACCTTCATCTTTGATGATAATTGAAAGACGGATAAACAACTATTGCAAAACATACAAACATTTACAGATTCCTCAAGAAGACAATAAAACACATTAAGAGTCAGATGTGTGTGACGTAACACTTTTTAACAGGATGATCAGTGTAAATTGTTCAAATAAGATGTACAGAATTGTTTAAAAAACATATTCATTTCCCTTTTTCTTGTGTGAGAAAAGTGCGGTTGGTTGAGTTCACAGTTCCTTCCTCACATTTCTTGAAACGTGTGCAACCCGCCAAAAGAACGAAAATCTGACTTCCTAAACTGTATTATATTAAAGTTTATCATATTTGTCACATAAAATAATCAACAGGAGTAACTTGTTTCAAGTAGGGTATTGTTTTCAATTATTTCTGTTTTTTACACGAAAACCTTCCGATTCTAGTTAAACTGTTAGACGTGTTTATTTTGTTGACGCATGCGCAGAAGACGCTGTTGTTCCCCTCCTCATCTTCGGCTGTTGCTAGGAGAGACACAGATCTGTTCTGATTGGTCAGTCTCCAGCCGTCCAGAGCCAATCTGCATCGGATCCGATAAACGTTCACGACATTATGTCTGCAGCCTCGCGCCTATAATAATGCTAATATATCGCGTTATGTTTACCATATAGGTGTATAGTACAGCACAGCGGGTTTGATTCGTGTGTATCGCGGTATATTCGTCGGTTTGTGGGTGGTGATGCAAAGGTTGAGGGTCCGGCTGGAAATGGCGGACAGAGAGAGACTGTCGCTGCAGAAGCGGAAAAAATGAACAAATCAGACAAAGCGCCGAATTTTCCTCCAGGCCGTTTGCGATCAGGAGACGAGACAGATCGGACATCTGATCACCGGGAGGCGCACTGATCGCGTGCTGTACGGTCAGTGTGTGTTTCTATCATGTGTGATTATAGTTACTGCGGTAATACAAAGCATCAGTGCGCTTCAATACTCCATCCGCATCTGATCGGGCCTGTACCGTCTGAGTCACATACGACAATAAATAAACGTCAAGTTAGATCCTGTAATGTTCAAGTTTGTGTGTAAGTGTGTGTTTAGTGCAGAATAACATTCACAGTTTTACTTCATTTGGCCTGTTTTTCATCCCATCACTGGTTTTTGAAGAACACACAACACAAACACACAACACAAGCATACAAGAGATTATACTCTGACAAATACATTTTGAGCGTTCACACAAACTTCTGTCATCAATTATTCCTCATGTGGTTGTTAAGTCGTTCTTCAGTGAAACACCAAAGAAGATATTTTGAGAAATGTACCATATAATGGAAGTCAATGGAGTTCAGTGTTGTTTGATGATCAACATAAAAAAAACGTATTTTGTGTTCTGAAGAAGAAAAAACTCACACAGGTTCGATATGACGTGAGTGGTCCTTTTTTGGTGAACTGTCACTATAATTTGGTTTATTTGAAGAAATGTTAGAACACACGTGAGCATTAAATATCTGTAGCATGAGAGATGTTTTACATATGAAATATTATTTGTACTTGCAAGATTGCTCAGTGCTCAGGATTGGGGCTCATAGGATAATAGACATATTGGTGGATTATAGTTTTTTTCTCACATTTGTTCCTCTTCTCACACATATAGATGGTCCTGACAGCAAACCTGGACACCTGTGTCCTTCAGCAGGTAACAAATTCACATGTTCAACACGCATGTTAGATAAAGACATGTTATTGTTGATATTCTGTGTATCAGAGGACAGCAACTGCTGCACAACACTGGAAGAGAAATGATATGTAATAGTTTTGCATTTTGTTGTCTTTGTGTGTAATTACCACCAGTTCATCTAAAGCAGCATTTTTTAAAACGCAAAACATTCAAGCTTTAACACAATGCACACACACGTTATATCTCATTTGAAAAGAAGATGGACTACGTTAATGTGATCTCAACACACGTCAACACGTGACTGTACATATTTACACCGGATGCACCGTGCCATGTACGGTGTGGTCAAAATGTTTAATTATAATGGGTTCTAATGAGTTCTCTTGTCGCTGAATGAGATAGTTTCGAAAAAACTCTTTGTGGAGTTGATTTCGATCTTAAATATTATCATAGTTTCTCCTTAATGATCAAATCCACAAATCAAATGAAATCTTGAGATGTTGCTGATTTATAAGCAGTAGTGTGTCAGGCAAACATTAGAAGAGGATTCTTCTTTCCTCTCAGGTGAGGTTTTCTGTTGAGAGACTCTGAAGGGTCAAACTATAGCAGCAGTTCTGGAGGAGGAGCGGGTGTTCCGGTGGCGTCACGCCCTGCTGCAGGGTATGGAGTACCACACTTCAGGGACGTTACCTCTCCTGGGCAGCCCGCGCTACTGCGCCGGAGCAAACAGCGCCAGCGGATACCTGTGTCAGTCCGGCCACTGCTGTCAGGAGACCGGCTGCTGTACATACTACTATGAGCTCTGGTGTACGTCCATCACTCAAACACACACACACACACATTTACTATCTCCGCGGGACAGCCGTAGTGATTTTTATACTGTACAAACGGTTTGTTTCATCCCCTCATCCTTAAGATCATAGAAAACATTTTGCACTTTTAGATTTTCAAAAATATCGTTTTGTACCATTTATAAGTTTTTCTGCCCGTTGAGACCAAAATGTGTTGGTGTGTATTCAGGTGTAGGTCCCCTACGGGATATAAAAACAAGGCCTCACCCACAGGGTTCTGGTTATGACGGAGTGTGTTGATGTGTGTTTCAGGGTTCTGGTTGCTATGGAGCGTCCTCATCTTGTTCAGCTGTTGTTGTGCGTATCGTCACCGTCAGGCAAAACAGCGAGTGCAACAGCAGCAGAGACAGCGAGAGATCAACCTCATGGCGTATCACGGAGCGTGTAGTTACCCCTCCTCCATGTTTGACCTCAGTAAGAACGCACACACACTCACACCTTTCTGCAGTTTTACATTTTCAGATATACACAATCTACCGTAAAAAAGTCTGCGCACACACACAGAAGGAATAATCTTGAGTTCTCATTGGCAGGTTTCCTTGCTTCACTTAAACTTCCGTCCTACGAGGAAGTGGCAGCCCAGCCCAGCACCCCGCCCCCTCCCTACAGTTCTGTAGCTTACCCTCGAGGCTCCGGCCACCCCGGCCCGAGTCACATGCTGTCGTCCCAGAGTTCTGACAACTACACCAGCTGCTCCTGTGACTCCTGCTGTCCATCATCTCCTTGTAGCTCCTCCCCATCTTCCGCTCAGCTCACGGATGAGACGGACACGAGCCACGCCTCCACGCCCTCCGTCGGCGAGCCTCGTCACGGCTGCATAGCGGCAGTCGTAACGCACACCGAGACGGCTCTTGCGGTTCCGGTCGACGATTGCAGCCGATCCACAGCTGTTATAGAGGCGGAGCTGACAGTCTCCACCCCCCTGGACTGCAACGGAAACCAAACGATGATCACAGTCAGCAACGAACCCAATGAGACGTGTGATGCGGCCCACGGCAGTCTTGGTGACGTGTCGTCTCATAATATAACCAGACCGACCGCCCCGGTGACTCCGCCCTCTCCTCCGACCTCCACGTCTCTGCATCTCTTCTCCGTCTCGACCCTCCCCGACCCGCTGGGAGTTCAGCTACATCCTGCAACACGGAGGGAGGAGCCTGCACAGGACGCCCCGCCCCCACATTCTCCGCCCAGATCTGTCGTCTTCTCTCCCGGCGTTGAACCCGAGCGCCGCGACTCCTCCGTGAGCGACCTGGATGTGGACCAGACGCACTTTCAGCAGCGACGGTTGACCGGTGACTCCGGGATCGAGGTGTGCCGCTGCCGCGTCGAGGAGGACGATGAGGAGGAAGGTGAGGTGAGGGTGGAGATCAGCACCAGTGACGCCCTCCACGATAGCCCGGACTGTTCCGAGAGAGCCAGTCGGGAAGCGGTTGGGAAAATGGCGTGGCCCGTCTCCGAGACACCCCTGGAGGCGGTCGTCATCGCCATGGAAACCGACTAATAGAGAAGGGTAGCGTGCAGATCTCTTGAATGAGTTGTGGCACCGACATCAGTGACGGAGTCCAGCTGTGGCCGAACAGACACAACATTAGTCTTTAGAGTTCTTTATGTCCGTCTGTCTGTCCGTTCTCTCGTCTTTCTCTGTCACAGACTGTTGACTAAAGGTGCTTACACACTAGAGAGAGCTGGAATGAAATGCCTCAGATCAACTTTGAGGTCGAGTCGTGTTGTAAAGAAGCTCATTGGATCGTCTGAAAGTGTCACAGCATTGAAAGCAGCGTGAAGTCAGACGCAGATCTTTAAATGTGTCACTGTGATGTTTTGACGGACCCTCACAAGGCTGTCAGACTGCTTCAGATGCTGTGGAATTCTGGGTAAACGGAGCAGACAGCATTCAGTAAACCTTCACTCGCCGTGTTCCAGAACACCAGCTCGACCAGAACAGATGCTGCATCACCAACACCTCAGGACATCACTTTAGTTCGGTCACGAAGACATGTTTATTAACATTTGGTTATATAGTTTTATTAAACATTACACAATTCATTCGCAGATACATTTCACACAAGCAGTCAAGGTTTAATTGAACCCCAAAATCTTCAGAATGACATTTCAATAAAAAATGTTGTCTGAAGATGAGATGAGTTCTCAGTCCTTAGGAACGTATGCTGATGGTAATTGAAAACATTAAATAAAGCAAAAATATATGAATAATGCATGTTACTCTGAAAAGAAATATCACAATGCAAAAAAAGCCCTAATTATCTTTTCATTTATCATTTATATTCTGTGTCTTATAGTTTTGGGGGTGAAATGTGACCTGGACATATATTCATGACATTCACACAGACAGCCTGAGAACAGCAGACCGCTGTTAACATACATATAGATATTATATATATAGATATATGAATAGACACTATATAAGAATAAATCCAGTAGCTTCAGATTGAATATACGCTCTCTCTCGATATAAATGATTTATATTTTGTACGCATGCTGTTAGGAGTCTGTGGTGTGCTGCTGTTTCATGTTGTCAGAGGGGTTTTGTCTTAGAGTATTGCCAGTGTTTCCAGCATCACTGTTGCGTTACCATAATGTTACCATGACAACCCACTCTAGTGTGAGCAATAGAGTGTGTTTGATGTTGATGTGCGGCGCTATGAAAGCTGTAATTCAAACTTTTAAAGACACTAAACGCTTTACTGAAACAACACAATGAACTGTGTGTTATCTCTGTTTGTCCAGCCAACACTTTGTTTGTGTGTGTGAGCGAGAGAGAAAGAGAGTGTGTGTGCATGGAAGAGAATGTGTGTGAGAGAGTGTGTGTGTGTTCATCTAAGAGTGTGTTTTTGTGTTTGCATTGTGAATATGTGTGTCTGTTTGTAAGAGTGTATTTATGTGTGTAATAGAGAGAGTGTTTGTGTGTTTGTAATACTGTGTGTGTGTTTATGTGTGTAAGAGAGAGAGAGTGTGTGTGTGTTTGTAAGAGTGCGTGTGTATATGAGCGAGAGAGAAAGAGAGTGTGTGTGCATGGAAGAGAATGCGTGTGTGCGTACGTGTGACAGAGGGAGTGGTTGTGTATGTGAGAGAGAGTGTGTGTGTGTGTGTATGTGCATGTAAGAGAATGTGTGTGTATTTATTTGTGTGTGTGAGAGAGGGAATTTGTGTGTGTGTGAATGTAAATGCTCTCTGTTTATTTAAAGATATTAAAGAGGAAACGTTAAATTGATCAATTGTGTAGAGAATCCAATAAAACTGGTCTTTCTGTTGAACCCTCTGAAACAACAAGCTTGTTTTCCTCTTGTTAAGTCTCATTGATGATCTGTTTTCTTCACATGTCAGTGTGGAGTGCACAGGAGCGAGCTCATCTCTTCATTTCAATAGCAGCTAATGCAGAAGTGACAGGAGATGATCTCAGAAGCATGGTGTTGTGGATGTGTAGTTGTGTGTCTGTCAATAGCGCGGAGTGACTCTCACAGTGTAGTGTTGTGGTTGCAGCACTACACCGTAACGTCCCTGCAGGTCTGGAAGAGAATGTCCTGACGGCACGCTGAAGTTAAACTTCTGCAGGAGACGACTGACAAACAGAAAGAGCTCCATTCTAGCCAGAGACTCACCCACACACACACGAGGACCGGCACCGAACGGCAGAAAACTGGCCGGAGTGACTCTCTTCCCAGAGCTGTCCAGAAATCTCTCTGTGTACGTAAATAACAAATGAGTTTGTTCTTATTCACCATCAACAGAACATCTAAAGTGTGGAGCGGATGAAATTCTCACCCGGTCTGAATGTGTCAGCCTCCTCCCAGTGTTTGGGGTCGTGGTGGATCGCCCACATGTTCACCAAAACTCTGGTGCCTTTAGGAACTGAATGACCTCCCAAACTGAAGAGGATGAGAGAAAGAGAGTCGGAGCACAAATTAAACATCAGTGTTAGTTCTGGCGGGCCTTGAAGTCAGGCTTGGTTATCAGCTGTCATCAGCGGATCAGAACCCTAACCTGATACCTTCTCTCAATTGGACGCCCTATTTAAATATCGTTTCAGTCAAGCCTGCCTCACTGCTTCTAATGCTTGCTGCTTTAAACCCACCACCTCCCCAGCTCCTCCTTTCATTTCTATTTCATTTCATTTTTACTCTGTTGTCCTTTTTTGCACACTATGTTCTCAGGGGGGTTGAGCTGTCACCCCAGATGCTGCCGCTTCATGGAGCTCATGAGAAGGACGGGGAATTTAGAACACAGCAAATTTAGCAAATCTGCCAAATAAAAGATTACTTGTCTTCAATTCTGACTCTGGTTTTTCTTGACTGAACTGAACATCTACACAAACTGCTGGAAATGTGTCAAAAGTGAATCTTGTGAAAGCACATCATGGATGTGTTCAACTAATAGTCAAATGAGGCCGTTCTTTATCTCCGTGGCAACATGTAGTTTAAAGTGTGGTGTTGCCATGGTTACCTGGTGTCCTGCATAGCAACATGGGGGATGAGGATCGGGCTGACGGGACGAATCCGCATCACCTCGCAAATGACGCTCTCAAGGAAGGGCATACTGGACCTGTCACTCAGAGCAGGTGGGCGGTCCCTCCCTAGAACCTCATCCAGCTCAGCCTGAACACGTTCCTGCACCTGCACACACACAAGGGTGGACATTTCTATGGTGCGGGGTGACTTGGAAATGTTCTTGAGATACAAGCATACACAGGAAGACTGTGTGTGCATGCGACCATGTGTTAACCTGTGGGTAGTGCAGTAAGAAGGCGATGGCCCACAGCAGTGTTGTGGATGTCGTCTCCACACCCGCTCCAAAAGCCTCCGCTGCTGTCATGAGCACATGATCATCTGTGATTTCATCGTCTCCACCTGACCCCTTCATCTGGCCAATCAGAAGAGCGTCCAGTAGATCACGCGGCTCTCCAGGGGTGAGGGTCACCTGCCGGGGTCAAAGATCATAAGGATGACAATCATGTGAGGTTTTCGACATATAAGACAAAAATCAATGCATGTACAAAAGAAAATATGATTAGCTCAATAAAAACAAAGTGTGTGTGTTTGTCTGTCTGTGTCTGTGTTTGTGTCTGTGTGTGTGTGTGTGTGTGTGTGTGTCTGTGTTTGTTTGTTTAAGAGAGAGTGTGTGTGTCTGTGTTTGTTTGATTAAGAGAGAGTCTGTGTGTGTGTGTGTGTGTGTGTGTGTATGTGTAAGAGAGAGAGAGAGTGTGTGTGTGTGTCTGTCGGTGTCTATGTGTGCGTGTGATGGTGTTTGTTTCTGTGTCGTTATGTGTGTGTGTGTGTCTGTGTTTGTTTGTTTAAGAGAGAGTCTGTGTGTGTGTGTGTGTGTGTATGTGTAAGAGAGAGAGAGTGTGTGTGTGTGTGTGTGTGTGTGTGTGTGTCGGTGTCTATGTGTGCGTGTGTGTTGGTGTTTGTTTCTGTGTCTTTATGTGTGTGTGTGTCTGTCGGTGTCTATGTGTGCGTGTGTGTTGGTGTTTGTTTCTGTGTCTTTATGTGTGTGTGTGTGTGTGTGTGTGTGAGCTCCACCTTGTGCTCCAGTAGTTTCTTGTGCAGTAGTCGGTCTCTAACACACACACACTGCTTCAGCTTGCTCAGGTCTTTGTTGGGGAAAATCTGAAGAAATATTTACAAATGCAAACTTTCAACTAGCAAACATATTTACCCAAAACAACTCTGACTGTATCTCACTGTGTCTGTTGGAGATTTAATGTCATTCTACTTGCTACTGTTTTTTTTGTGTGTGGCAAACATCAAATCAATGCAATCAGAGTTAAGATGTTTATAGGACACAATTATAGATATCGGTCACACGATGACAGATGAAACAAAAGTCTTTATGGATGCGCGTTATTGACACTTTAAATGTATTTAATTCAAACATGTTGACTTTCTGAAGTAAATGGGATGTAAGTGATATCGGGACAAGAATGGAATACAGACTTTCAGCCAGGGGAAGATGTCGACGAGTCCTCCTCGGATTATGGTCTGGACGATGCCATCATTGTAGTCCAAGACCTTGAGGAGTTCAGGGTCATTGGGCTGATACGAGGAATTAAACACCAGTCTGCACACCACATTAGTGACGGCTCTCATTAAAACAGGACTGAGGTCTAAACACTGCCCCCTACAGGCCTGGAGCTCCTCACACAGACTGTCTGCAGCATCTGCAACTAAACACACACAACACATGATTTATTAGAGATCTGGTAGTGTGTATGTGTGTGTGTGTGTGTGTGTGTGTGTGTGTGTGTGTGTGTGTGTGTGTGTGTGTGTGTGTGTGTGTGAATGTGTGTGTACCGATGGTCTGTAGTTTGCTGGATCCCTCTCCAAACAGTGTAAATGACGACTGCACCAGACGCCGGTGATTCTTCCACAGTGGACTGTAGTTTGCAAACGCGATGTCTTTCCCACCCTGTGTCAACAGATCTGTCGTCACCTGCGGAAAAATACATACTTCCAAGAACTTCATTCTTTGCTTTTATTCTTTTTGTTTTTTAAACAGTTGTTTGAGACTGTAGTTTACCTTAATATTAATAAATAAAAATGTATATTTATTTATAAATGTTTTTGATACAAATATAATTCACCTTAAATCATTCAAGTTCTTTAAAGTTGTCTAACTTGTTATTAAGAGCACCAAACTAAAGTTTTTCAATAAGTTTTTGTAATCTAATTCAATATTGTGATAGTATCATATAGTGCATTAAACTGAATTATTGTGACATTTAACATTTGCAATCTGGCGAAACAAATACACAAAACAAATGTTAAAGTGTATGTGATAAAGGAACATTTCTCCCAAATATGAAAATGCTCTCATCATTTCCTCACATTCGAGTTCTTCCAAATCTGTATAAATGATAGAGTAATTCATGACAGAATTTTCATTTTTGGGTGAACTGTCCCTTTAGACGTGTAATATAAAAATATTCTGGGATGAAAAGTTGTCAAGAACATCCTGTATCTGGTCATAATTTGGCTGAAAAGTTTTTATATTTCATCAACTGGACATCTGTCATAAATATGCTTACATTCAAATCATGATGTGACGTTTATATCTTGTGTGGTATAAAGAGCCCCAGACACGTTTTCATGAGATGAATGAAATACAGAGGAAATAAACTGATGAACCATTCAGTGCTCACCATCTTGGGTCTCCCGGCGAACTCCCGGCCGCGCTGCAGCAGAACCTCTCTCACCAGACTCACCTCGCTCACCACCAGCGTGTAATGAGGACCCATGTACAGACCGAAGAGAGAGCCGTACCGGCCCGCTAGCTGCGTGAAGAGCATGTGAGGGGGCAGAGAAGAGCGCAGGTGCAGTAAACTCCCCACCACCGGCAGACACGGCAGACATGGAACCGACACGACACCTCTCCGTTGTCCCAGCATGCATTTCACCAACATCAGCACCAGCAGAGCGCCACAGAAACCATAAAGCAGAGTCGCTGAAGACACGCTGGACATGACTGGACACATGCGTGTGTGTGTCTACAGACAGAGAGAAGTGACTGCATGTGTTCAGGGCTATACAAGTGTTCAGAGTTTGTGGGCGGGTCTTTATCAGAACCTTGCTTTAGGGTTGAGGTCACAGAAACACTGAAGTGGTTTGACCAATGACAGAGCGCCATTTCACTTATTTACTCACACTAGCCACTGATGCCTTTCACATTAACACTTGAGACACGTAACATACAAAAACACCACACGTACGGTTTTTGATGCATCATCTGGATTGAGATATTAAACTGAAGTGTTGTGAAAACAAAAGGCCTTGAATGGTTCAAGGTTCAGTCGGTATAAACAGAATGTTTTCACTGCTGGACTGCCCTTCAACAGAGAGGAGAGAAACATTTGCACATCATGACCTCACACAAACACATTGCAGACTCCATATTATTCACAGATTTCTGTTATGGACGAATGTGTGTGCGTGCGATCAAATGAAGAAAGTCGGATGATTCTGGGATGTGGACTGACTCACTGTTATAGCACACATATATAAGAGATCCATCAATCCTCTGATCAAATCACCATCACTGAAGAATCACTTAATTTATATTTATTCATTTGTCAGACACGTTTACCCAAAGCGACTTACAAGCAGCAGAGCGAATAGACATTTTGTCAACACGCTAAACAGTACCATTAGTTTACAAGGCCATGCTTCTACGATTTTGTTCTGTTTAACACAAAAGAACATATTTTTTCCTATTTTTCCTACTATGGGAGTCAATGGGGGGTCAAATCTGTCTGGTTATAAGCATTCTTCTAAATATCTTTTTGTTTGTTCATCAGAACAAAGACATTTATACAGATTTGGAAATAAATGATGACAGAATTGTATCAATTTAAAGGAGCAACACCTCACAACAGTGTTGGTTGAGTTACTCTGAAAAAGTAATGAATTACTTGTTACTAATGACATATTTAGAAGAGTAATTAGACAACTGTGCAAATTACACTCTAGACAAAGTATTTAATTACTAATTTCTTTCTATATCCTAAATCAACCTTGATTAGTTAAGTGATTCAAGAATAGACATGAAACGACTCTTAATTAATTCAAATAAATAATATATAACTGCATAAAGTACTCTTATTAACTGCATTAAGTATTACAAATGTGAGAAAGATATACTATTGCACTTTTAATTTGTCAATTCCACTATTAAATATATCACACAGTATTTACTTTAATTACATCAGAAGTAAGTGTATTTAAATTACAGAAAAAAATGAGAGTACTTACTTTTTAAGGGAAAAGTAATTTAATTACAGTAACAAATTACTTAGTAAGTAGTTACACACAACACTGCCTACAAACTATAAGAAAGGAACAGTATTCCAAAGCACCTTAGCAACCACACAGCAATGCCTAGACAACACCACTGGCGTGTTCTGCGTGTCACTCTTGTTGATGTGTATCATGTCAGTGTGTGTACCTGGGCTTCAGTCATTGTGTTAAATTGGCGATTGTTTTGGAAGTTTTTTGATAAATGAATTGAAAAGGAAGATGTGTGTTTGAAAACCATGACGCAAAATCACTGAGACTTTCAAGGCATTTGTGTCAATCTCACTTAGACAGTCAAGGACACACACACACACACACACACGTGAGAGAATAATACGTTGGATCTGTAAATATACAGTCAGCATAGCAGCAGACTCTGGTGCTCCTGTGTCTCCATCATACACAACAGGCAGAAAACAGCCCGCGCTGATCCAGGGTCAGTGTCTCTCCCTGAATCACAGCTCGACTCTCACGAGGTCTCACAGTAACAGCTGCGCTGATCTGAGAACACCACACACTGACCTCTGCTTTACACCATCCCAGAAGTGTCGCATGAACAGGATTTAACATGTGAACGCCAAATCATTTTAATTGCAATTCCTTAATGTTAAAAAAACATTTGACAAAATGACATTTAAAACAGGGTTGCTATGGTTAAACCATACCGTAGTTAATGCTGGTTAATTTAGTTACTTTAAGCACAGACACATTCAGTTTATTGTAATCTTTCAGTAGATGTGTGTGTTTTCAGCAGTAAAACTCACACCTCGAGCGCGCGCGTCGGTATGTCTGCAGCTCCCCGTGGGCGGACGGGCGAGCGCGTGCTCGCGCGTGTATTTTCGTCGGCGCGGGGAAAGCCTCGCGCTTGACAGCTGCCGTTATCATGAACGGGCTGCCCCGGTGCCCTCCCACGCCCGGAGGATTCACAGGTCCATAATGAGAGAAATAAAACCAAAAAGCAGCGATGAATCACGTGCGACAGCCTGTCACAGCTTCTCGTTTAGAGACACAACCATGTTTGGTGTTCACTTCCGGTATCTGTAACGCTGTATTCTGCTGTATTTATGCAAGATTATGCTTCTGCATTGAAGAAACATTCGTTTTTTATTTTAATTTCAAGCCTCCAAGTTGTTTAATGCTGCATTCGGTTAATGTAATATTCCAGGTTGGTTAAGGTTCCATTGTGACAAATTCATTTCCATGACAACATCATTTCCTGATCTTTTTTAATACAATTTAATACATGATAGAGTAGAAATATAGGCTATAAACAATGTTCTAACGGGGATCATTTTCAATGTAAATACAAGCCTGCGGTGTGGACTCCGTGTGACAACTTGCCCCGGCTTCCTGAGAAATCAGTTCAACATTTCTTTGAAATGTCTCAATGTGGGCGTGGTTCTGTGAAAAAATTGTAATTTTGTTATTTTAAAACGTATTTAAACTAAATGTTTAAAACCAACATACAAAGCAATGCTATATTGCAAACAAGCAAGTGTATTTTGACTTTTGTAAAACACTAAGAGAATTACTTTTCACATACTAATTTTGCGAATGATAATACCCATAGTCATGTTTTAATCGTGTTTTGTTGTTATAAGATAAACATTTTATTTAAAAAAAAATATTTAACATAAAATGCAAAGATTTTAAATTGCATAAAATATGACGACTTGGCACATTTAACGTAAGCATTTAATCAAGTTACTGAATAATTGATCTATGTATTACTTTATTTTAACAGCCATATTTGCAGTATATCTTTTATACAAGAATGACACAGTGCGTGCGGGTTATCAAAGGGTGCTTAAGAAACGTTATTCTTCAGTCATATTTGAAAACATGGTCTTGATGCTTCTGCAATCCAAACGTGCTGCACGGCTCGTTATCAGCGCGACATAAATGCAGCGTTACATAACACACGATAACACGAGACTGTATTTCTGTTTAACCAAACCACAATGAATCCATCGTTTGTACACATACAGCGTTTGTGTGACACACAACGTCGACAATAAATGAGCAAATTAGTTGTTTGGGGGATTTCGGGTCGCTGTCCCCGGTGCTGAACGCTGCATCAACAGGCATCACTGCAGCGCAGATGCAACAACACAACAGCCTGTGCCATCACTCAAAACAACAGCCTGTGCCATCACGAAAGAGTAACACGTTTGATCTATATGAGAAAACACATCGTGCCAGAGACTGGTGCTTAAAACATCAAAACTATTGTATGCAACTAGCAGTGTTGCATTCGTGTTTCGTTTAAGACCCGCTGCATCCGCATTGTATAAGAGTTCACACATCTGACCGTTTTCTAATATCTCACTTGTGTCTCTCTTCTCATCGTTTCACCCATCAGATCATAAGTCGCCCGGAGCTGTTAGTTTAACACATAATGGCCGCCTGTCATGCGCGCATCATTTTTCCGCAATGGTCTTCAGGAAAGTCGCCGTTGCGTCACGCCCCTGTGCCCATTTTCGGAGGGGAACCCCGTCACATCCTCTGCCCATATTTGGGCAAGAGCGGTCTGGAGCGAGCACACGGCGGGGAATCCTCATGTCGACGTAGATGAGCGGGAGGCGGAGTCTCGGCCGAGGCGAATGGTATAAAAGAGCGACGAGGAATTCCGGTTAACGAATCGACGGAGATCAGAATCTGGAGATAGAGTTCGGGCTTACTGGAAGGAGAAAAGGGAATCCCAAAACATTGAACTGAAGGATTACCATTGCTAATTATTCCTGCGACATTACTTGTGGATTTTGATTCATATTTTGCATCGTTTATAAAAAGAAACTATGCTGAACACAGTGGACTTCAGCGCGCTGGATCTCCTCTGCGCTCAAACTGCTGCTATGGAGGGACATTCTGCAGCTCAGATTCATCTAGATGCTGGTGAGCACACTGATACATTTCATTTAACGTTAAACGAGCACTCAAAAATATGCGCTTTACCTATAAGAATGTTTTTATAATCTACAACAATAATTGCTTAACTATAATGTAAAAAGAACTGAAATGCGCATTACGAATGTTATGGATGCTGCAAATCTTGTTAGACTGAAATGCACGAGTGCAATCCTATTCTGAATATTGGGGTGGGGGGGACCCTGATGCAATGACTCAACAGCAGTCTATGAGAGCTTATGTAATGACATATCTCTCTCTCTCTCTCTCTCTCTCTTGTAGCTTGCGGGTTGGTTAAGCCCAAAGTGGAACCGCTGGATGCAGGTTTTCCAGAGTGCTCCAACGACGGGCTCCCACCGTCACCACTCACCTACACTGGCAGTTTCTACAGCGAGACCGGGCCGTGCAGCGCAGACGCTCTGCTCAACTTACTCACGGAGATCGTCGGAATTTCCACGGCACCCATTTCTGAGCTCAACGCCGATAACTATTGCAACGGCAACTCTCGCGGAAGCGCACTCTCACGCCAGGAGTCGTTATTATCAACGGGAAGCTCTCTGGGTTCCCCTGAACCCTTCTGCAACGATTCGTCAGATGAATTCATGGACAGCTCCGTTGCGCAGCAGTCTTTCCCCTTGACTGTTAAGAGTGAGTTCGGGTGCAGTTGTAACGGCTGTGATTTTCTCGACGGCTTAGGTGCACCCGGCAAGTCGTACGAACCATCAGACCTGGACGATATCATTGATTTGCTGTCTCCACTCGGTCCCGAGACGGACTCCGTTTTGGACACCTGGATCAAACAGGAGCCATTGGATGAAGCATGTCAATCAAACTACCAGCCCAACCTCCAGATTCCCGCCGCGACACCCACCTCGACTCAAAGCGGACTCTACAGAGCCGTTTCGTTCCCCAACGCGTTTGGGCTCGGCTGCAGCACCACCGCGTTGGCCGACGTTTTGGACTCTCTTCTCGCCGCCAACACGCTCGCTCAGAGGAGCCGTGCGCAAACGGGTAAAGCCGGGCGATCCAGAAAGGGCGCGGCCCGCGAGAAGCCCTTCTCGTGCCCGCTGGAGAACTGCGACCGCCGCTTCTCTCGTTCCGACGAACTTAACCGACACGTGCGCATCCACACCGGCCACAAGCCGTTCCAGTGCCGCGTCTGCCTGCGCTGCTTCAGCCGCAGCGACCACCTCACCACGCACATGCGCACGCACACGGGAGAGAAGCCGTTCTCGTGCGAAGTTTGCGGGCGTCGCTTTGCGCGCAGCGACGAGAGAAAGAGGCACGGACGCGTGCACATTAAACAACGCGAACGAATGCAACAGAAGACGGAGCTGCTGGCTGCGTGCGCGTTTTCCCTGACGGGACTCGTGTGAGCTTCAGGGACGTTTATTTGCTCGCGTTTCCATTTTGGAAAGTTGATGGCTTAAGCCGAGCGCACTTCGTGTGCACGAGCAGATCTGCGCATCAGTGATGGAGAGGAACGAGCCCCACACTTGTGTTGATGTGTGTTAAGAGCTTGGCATGCAGCTGAAGAAGTCTAACTGTATGAGAAGAATGAATTGACTGGAAAAGTGCTTGCAGTGAGCGGCACGTGCGCTGAATGCAGAGAAAAAGTAACACTCAAACCTCAGATCGTTGTTTTTGGCACAAATGAAATGTCTTGCATGTTGTGGTCACTAAGATGTAAATGTGCATTTGTTTCACACTTCTATACCACACTGGCATGCAAATGTGATATTTGTTGTATTTTGATACTACATAACTTTATAATCGTGCGAGAGAAGAGAACTATATTTGTACATTGCCGACTGTAATTTTGTATTTGTCGATTTTCAAGAGAGCAAGAAAAATCTATCTTATAGATTTTTATAAGTGATTGTATGTGGCTGGTTGGTTCTTAGGAACCTGACGCGATAGAATATAAAAAAAACTTCAACGTAGTTGTTGACTTGCAGTAGCACACTTACACGTGCAGTTACCCTCGATTGCAGGGCTCGTCTCGATATTGCTGTCTATAAATGCCTTTGGAAATTGTTCTTGTGCAATCAAGCGCTGTTCACCGCCTTGTGAATATTTGGAGGCTATTGAATGTTTTAAATAAAACTTTATTTATTGACAACTCTTGGGCTCTTTCATGGTTATTTTTCAGCTGGAAATACCAACGCATTCACAAACCACTAAACATGTTCAACAAATGTGAAAAGTAAAGTTATATCCTCAACTACAGTGTGGTTTTCCCATCCACTCTATCGAGATGAGGATCTAGCGCCCCGTATGGTGAAACTGACAATACACAGCAAACCCGAGCATCACTTGACCTCCTTTTCTTTGAAAGAATCCTACATTCGTGTTATAAGGTAGTTGTTGGATAAAAAATATATTCTCTTGCCCTGGTTTCATAGTATAAAAAATATGACATCGCATTATGGTCAGATGACCTCATGCCGAACACAAACGCGCGCGCAATGAACTGATTTCAAGCAGCACGCATTGTATGGACAGCGCCGCTCGCGCACCGTAGCCACAGAGGCGCATGCCTGAGAGAACGTAACCGGCGTCTGAATCGTTTTTTTACTCTTAGCTCGCCTGGAGTTGCTACTTTGTTTCTGAGAAGCCGACAGCCCCTTGCTCCGACGCGGTACCGGGAGTGACGTCATAAAGACTGCTCGTGCGCGCACGGGGTCGAGTTTTCCGGTTCTTCATAAGAGCCGGTCCAGACGGATGCAGACGAGGGGAAAGGCGAGGACGCATCGGATCAGAAGAATCGCCTGCTATGAGAACAACTATGGGTCAGTATTTTCATGAAAACTAGCGCATTCATCTATTTAAATACCAGCACGAGCCATACACACAACATAAACACTGATATATTACACTGACATATAGATGATGCACGCGAGTTTAATAGTGGGCTTGGGTCGACACATTCCGATACATCATCTGCTTTACAAATACATCACAATGAACGAGCGACTATGAGTCTGTAAATAAGCTGCAGCGCGTAAACGAAGATTTCAATACAACCGGACTGTGTCTTTAGGAATACAACAGTATGAATCTTCCTTTATACCACATTAACAGATGCAATGTTGTGTTTTTTATCACCATAATGTTATTGGTGTTTTACTCAGATCGCTTTTGTCTTCATGACAGTCATGCGGAAATAACACAGAGCGCGCGCGCACGGTGCCGGAATTCCAACATGTCACTTAGCATCTCCCTCTCTCTCTCTCTCTCTCTCTCTCTCTCTCTCTCTCTCTCTCTCTTGATTGTTTAAATTCTAGCATTAAGCATTAAAAAGAGAGAAAATAATTAAGAACTGAAATATATTCCAACACACAAGGCAAAACATAAAATACACCCATAATAAATGATATGATTATGATATAGAAATCATGTAAAACACACACTTACTCTGTACTACCAGTGGATGTCTTCTGTAAATTACAGTACCTAGAGTGGAAAAAAGATGGTGATGTGAGACACATACAGTATGCAGAGATGGAGATGAAGCGGTGCAGTTATGATATACTGTATATGGTTTATTTAAAAGTAAAACAAATCATGTTACGTACAACACACAGGAAACACTGGGGGACAGAATACTATAAAGTACTTTTGACATAAAATGTTTTCATTATTGTTTAACTCCTCAATTTTAAAGCTGTGACGTGTGTTACTTATTTTAAAGCTTCATTGTGACAACATACATCACACAACACAGACTGTGTGTTTACCTGAAGAACCTCGAGACTGAAACACATGTGTAATGATGAGGTCATCCAGCAGCTGATGATCGCAGTATGTCCGCCAGCACGAAGCTGCCACCCCGCTGCCCTAACTGCGGCGAGACGTGTCCATCATGTGACCACACCTGCCCGGCGCTCTGTGTGACTCCACGACGGAGATCTGAGGGGGTGCCGGCGTCATTACAGGAGAGCGACATGCACCTTGATCTCCTGGATGCCCTCAGTCTGGCCCGTCCGCTCCGAAAGATCTTCATCCAGAGAGACTCACCGTCTGTCGTCCCCACGTCTCTCTCTCCGCTGCTGGCGGAGGGGGACGAGGGTGGCGCAGTGACTCGGTTGGGTGTGCCGTGGCTGGGCCGGCTGGCACTGGAGGCTCGTCTTCAGCAGCTGGCGCTGGAGGTGCAGGAGCGGGTGTCCCTCAGACTGGAGACTCTGCAGGAGGAGGTGAAGAGGAGGAGCGTGGAGGTGAGGAGAGCGAGGAGAGAGAGCGAGAGGATGGACAGTGAGAGACGCGAGGCAGAGGAGAGAGCGGCACGGCTGGAGCGGCAGGTGGACATCTCTGTAGAGATGCTGGCCGACCTCAGATATGAGCTGAGAGAACGAGAACAACAACTCCAGCGCAAACAACAGTCAGTGTGTGTTCACGACACGTGTGTTTTTGTCAGTGTGAATACAAGCATGTTGAGTTCTAAAAGTCAGAGAAGACACTGACAAAGTGTGTGTGTGTGTGTGTTTTAGGGAAGTGTGTGAACTGGACCGGTATGTGCGGGACACGGCGCTGCGCGAGGCGAGCGCAAAGACTCGGCTTCAGCGTTTCATAGAAGACATCCTGGAGAGAGCAGAGAGGGCGGAGCTTCAGCTGGAGAACATCCACTTACACGATGATGTCACTTTCCCTCACAGACACCCGACAGGAAGCAGAGCATCAGGGTACCAGGTGAGACATCTCTTCACATTTGTACATAATGTTCATAGATCTGTCAATCTTAAATAAGGAAAGATTGACATTCTCTGTGTGTGTGTGTGTGTGTTTCATTATAGAGGAGCAACAGTGTGTCAGGAAAAGTGTCTTCACATCGGTGTGATCACAGAGCTTCTCCAGGCTACAGGTCAAACACCTCACACACTGATCTGTATGAATACACAACATCTGGGTGAACTGTTTCTTTAAATCAGTTTTCCTGAAATCTCAATATTTATCAAAACGTGACACCAGAACAGTTTGAGCTCATTTGAAAATCTTGAGAAAGAGTTCACTGAAGATCTTTTCAAGAGAAACATCTGAAGTCTTCACCTTGAATCTCATGTCTGTGTAAGAGATGAAGAGAGACCTGATGAGGATGATGTCATGCAGGTATGAGGTCAGAAGGCCACGCACGCTGTCTGTGGGGTCAGGAGGATGTGAAGGTCACTGGAGGGGCGGTGGACTCTATCATCAGCACATGTTGTGTCTGGACGGCGGTTCTGGTTCTCACTGGCTGATCCAGAACACACACACAGACTCAGATAACTGCTCGCTCTACACCACACGATCACAGGACGACAGTGAGTACAGGACATACGGCAGGACAGGTGAACACACAAACACACACACACACAATTGTGTTTTTATGTTTCAGGTGATTTGTGTGTGTTATGGTCTGTGTGTGTATGTTCAGGTCGGGATGTCTTGGAAGAGAGAACCAGCATTGATTCACTTGTGTGTTCTGAGCGTCTCAGACTGAAAGCAGGACTGTTCTGTGTGTTTATCTATCTGGACACACACTCCCTCCTTACTGCTGCAGAGGTGTGTGTTTGTGTATTATTATTAAGTGTATTATTATCAAGTGTGTGTGTTGTGATGCTTTTATTAAGTGCGTGTGTGTTTGTGTGTGTTGTGTTGCCTTTATTAAGTGCGTGTGTGTTGTGTTGGTTTAATAAAGTGTGTGTGTGTTGTGATGGTTTTATAAAGTGTGTGTGTGTTTGTGAGGTGTTTGTTTTCTTTAGTGTGTTTGTGATATATTATAAATGTATTAGTTTGTGTGTTATATTAAAAATGTAAAGAGTGTGTATGTTGCTTTATTAAAATGTGTGTGTTAGTGTGTGTTGTGTTGGTTTTATTATTATCTGTGTCCGTCTGTGTGTGTGTTGTTTTTGTTTTCTTTAGTGTGTTTGTGATATATTATAAATATAAAGTGTGTGTATGGTGTTTTATTATAAGTGTTTGTGTGTGTGTAGACTGTTTCAGGTGTGTATAGACTGCAGACATATGAGTGGTATAATAACTATGAAGTTGTGTTTGTTTTATTAAGTGTGTGTATTATATTGTAAATGTAAAGTGTGTGTATGGGGCTTTATTATAAGTGTGTGTGTCATGTGAGTGTTATAATAAATATAAAGTGCGTGTGTGTGTGTTTCAGGTGTGTAAGGATTGGAGTAGTGTTGCACGACACCCTGCTGTCTGGACCAGAGTAACACTCGAGAATGCGCGAGTTTCTTCAAAGGCAAGACAACAAACACACACGCACACACACACACACACACACACACACACACACACACACACACACACACACACACACAAACATCTTTTGCTCATGATGTCATACCATCTAGTTTGGGTTAAACTACACAATACTACACAATCCATGTTCTAAATCATTAAACATCCACAGCCAATCACAGCCCAAAAACCACACTGACTCCGCCTCTAGAGGGCACCAGTAACCTTATAAACCCCTCCTCAATTTCAAAACGAACTTGAACTCTGGTCTAACTCCAATTTATCAATTCATCCGAACCAGTCTGACTTCTGCAGGAGGAACAAAACCCCACGTACAACATGTGAAAATAAAGAAATGTGTGTGTTGTGTGTGTAGTTTTTGATGACCCTGTCTCAGTGGTGCTGTCAAACACAATCTTTTGTTCTACAAAACCTCAAACCTCGCCCCCGAAACAAGAAAGAAAGCAAAGATGAGCATTTGAAAGCCACAAGGTAACACACACACTTATACTCCTGTACAAACATGACAGCTGTTCAGTAACAAGATGTTTCTGATGAATCTTACCGTGTCTAGAGGCTGTCTGGAGGCGGGTCTGGAGGCGGTGCTTAAGTCAGCAGGGCGGAGTCTCGTGGCTCTGAGCATCTCTCATTGCCCAAACGTTTTGACGGACAGGTCGCTGTGGCTCATCAGCTGTCACTGTAGATCGCTGCAGTCTCTCACGTACAGGTGACAAAAACACTTAACACACATCAATACACACGTTTGTTGTGCAATTTGGTTTGTGAGTTTGTGGCGTTGGTGTGGTTCTGGCAGAAGCGCATCTGATCCGGCGGGCCAAGAGGTGATTTGGGCTCTGGGGGCAGGATGCAGGGACATCACCACACTGCAAGTCGCACCGCTGCAGCCCTGGTGAGAATTCATCTCATGGATCTGTCCGAGGGCCTGTGATGTCACGGTTTGCTGACTTTTTGCTCATCAGTTCGCAGCCCAGTCGCTTTAGTAACCGTTGCCTGCAGACGATTGGTCGATGCTGGCCGAACCTGTGCCGGGTGGGCGTGGGCGGCGCTGGATGTGGTGTTCAGGGATTGGCCTCTCTGGGTGAGTGACAGTCAGATCATGCCTGTTTCAATAGCTCGGTGCTCTGGACAAAAAAAGATCAGTGGAATAGTTTCAACCTGAAAATGTTAACCTTACCTTGTTTTTACAAACAATTTTCACTATGGTAACAGCACAGATATCAACAATTAGTTGTTCAAATACCCATGTGAGGTCTCTTTTCAAGTTTTTAAAGCGCATGATTTTTCCTAGTCAGGTTAAGTGCCATTTTCAGGATCATTAAATCCATAACGGTCCATATTCCTCATAAATAAATACATTTAAATAAAGTAGATATTTTATGAAGAGGTATCACTTCATTCAAGTCCTACAAACTTTGTCACCTCCCAAAAACCGTGTCCTTCTTTTGTCACATCCGTAACGCATGTTTATTTGCCTACTTTAAAACAGAAAATGTGTTCATAGTCTGTCATTTTTACCGATGCTTAAGCTCTATCACCAAGGGTTTAGTAAAATAGAAACAAATGGTTCCCACTTGGGCAAATTATTCAAAAGCATGGTCTGGGTTACCATTGCTATGCAGATGACACCCAGATTTACATTAGTACTCAACCTGATGTTACATCAGCACTTTCGACTTTCAAAATCATATTTGTGTCTTTGATGTGCAGTGAGAAACTGTGTGAATCTGTGTGAGCTGGAGTTGAATCACATGAATGAAGTGAATCAGGACGGGGCGGCAGACATCTGCAAAGACGGACTACAACAACTACACACACTTACCCTCATCTCCACACCCGTCACCGCTAAAGCCATCCTACACTTTAAAAGTGAGACACAAGTCATTTACAATACTATTTAAGTGTTGATGTTGTTTTCCTTACTCACACACAGCTGTGTCGTCTCTGTGCAGGTGTTTGTGTGAATCTGAGGCGTATTGTTGTACAGTTGAGTATAGCCGATTATTTTGAGGACATTGAGAATGAAGAAGCTCAGCGGCTCTTTGCGGAGATCATCAGTAATATACAGGTACCCCTTGGATTTACGCCGAACATCTTTGTTTCATTTCTCTCGTAACCAATAAAGCTTGAGTTTCTATCGTACATGCTAAAAACTTTACAGATAAACACAACTTATATTTGATAACAGGTGAAACTGACTGATTTGACCTTGTTTTATTTTGTCAGATGTTGAGAAAAAGATCAGTCCTGTCCGATGTGCTGCACATCACATCAAAGTGAACAAACCCTCGTAATGACGTATGATCTTCAACACAGTGACAATCACACACACACACACACACACATTTCTGGATTATTATCTCCATGGGGACAGTCCATAGGCGTAATGATTCTCATACTGTACAAACTGTAGATTTGACCTCATAACCATAAACCTTTAGATCATTGAAAACCTTTTGCATTTTGACATTTTCAAAAAATAATCTTCTGTACGATTTATAAGCTTTTTTGCCCATGGGGATGCCAATTTTGGTGACACGTGTCCTCATGAGTTGGTGTGCATTTAGGTTTAGGTCCCCACCAGGATATAAAAACAACACCACACACACAATACAGATGCACAAAAACAAATGATGCACTTTTATATATTAAGTGTTGTGTGATTGTAAGGTTTGGTTGTAAACATATGCACATTTATAGCACATAAACTTTCTCAGGTCTTTAGTTTTAGCGCTTTATGTGTAGACTTCAAACATATAATAGTAATTCATTAAAAGGTAGAACTGTTGCAATAAGAAGGAGTAAAAATCTTGGCATAATTATTAAATTATGATTTTCCAGTATACACACACACACACGTCTTCCATCAGGTGTCGTTGACAATCTATGTTGATGTCATCTGAATCATGGTGATGTGTGTTTAAATCTTATTGGTAACTCTTGCTGTTCAGTTGCTAGTGTTTTTGGGATGGTTGTTAAAGTGGCCCATCTGAAAACGTTCTGACAATCTGATTCCTCCTCTACTGTAACTGTAAATGTTTTGATGATTTATTGTCCACCGGCTAAAAGTCTGGTTGCTTAGAAAACAAACAACACTGCATTCAAGTGCATGATCTTAGAAATCATTCAATCCTTCAGCTCGAATGCTGTGTGATCAGTGACACACCAAAATTAAGTTTTAGCTTTATATTCAGCTGTTCCATTTACTGTAGTGTGAGCAAAAATAAACAGAACTATGGAAGTATTAATCTGTTTACTTTGGGATTGTTCGTGATATGTGATTGGCTGTCATTAATAAAATGAAACTCTATATCATCCAAATAGTAATCTATAAAATAATTCAAGATTTAAAGTCTAACAAAAACATTATCGACAAACTGTCTAACCTTTGAAATGTGTCTTACGTTAAACTGACACATTTTTAAACGAAACCTCGATGTAATGACAATTAATGAAATTTACATTTACATGTAGGCATTTTGCAGACACTTTGGAAAGCGACTTACATTGCTTTTATCCTATACATTATACATATGTATTTGGAATCCCCAGGGATCGAACCCACAACCTTGCGTTGTTAACACAATGCTCTTACCACTGAGCTGCAAGAAAGCTATGAATGAAACGCACTACACACACTATAATGTCTTCTGTTTGAGTGCACAAGGGCGTTGCAAAACGCTTTAGAGCACAAAAACTTCTTGCACTTTTTATTTTACTTTTTAAGTATCTTAATAAACTAATAATGCCAATTTTATCATTGTTTTTAATAAGATGCACATGTAAAACTCATTAAAGATGATGTTCTTCTGTCTCTTTTATTAACATTAGCTGTATATACATGTGTTGAGGCATGTTTTGTGTGATGTAGAGAGCAGACTAAAGCACACGTGTTAGGTGAATAAACTCTGTAAAGGATGGTAAGTTAAAGTTGAGGAGAAATAAGACAATGACCAAAATATGTGATCCAGGTCAATATTACGTCATCATTCAAAAATCTACTCTATGGTGCACATTCAAAGTGAGATGTACTGTAATGAATTAACAAATGGGGTGTAAAATAATAAAATGAGATTAAACAAAGCCGAGTATTGTCATTTTTCCACTTAAATATAAACACTGAAGTCAACTCCAAACACGTTTCTTTTTTAATCGAGTCACATCGAATTGTTTTTGGCATAATCTCGCGATAGTTTGGCAATATAGTCATAACATACTTGATGGATGGTTTTCGTCAATAATTTTATTAAGAGTTGGCCATAGTTAATATTTAAAACACCGATCTTAATGTTGTATATTCAATCAATTGTTCATCGTCCTGAACTTACAACCGGAATTACGTCACACTTTCTGAACGCTCGTTTATGAGCCAATTTGATAATAAACATCACGACACTACATTCCCTCTAGACTGAGTAACCGAGCAATCGAAGTACGTTTCATAATTAATCAGCAAAAAGTGTCAGAAAGATCTCGATCATCCTTGTTGTTGATGGACACTAGTGGTGACGTTTACAACAAGAGAATTAAAAACTTTCATTATTTTTCTTAATGTGTAGTGATCCTCACCAGCGCGTGAACCCATGTAGACGAATTAGAGACGAACTTTAAAGCAAACTGTACTTGTCACCAATAAAACACTCTCTCTGACCAGCCGTCAGGGACGAGTGCCCTCTGGTGGACATGTTGGAACTGCAGCTACAGGCGGCGCTATGTATCTAACGTGGTTTATGTGTACGTAAACTAATAATTCAACTAAAAACGAATGAATATTATATATGTTTTATTTAAAGCTTCAGGCATCCCAATTTCGCTAACTCTGTCAAAAGCTAATATAAGACCTCGCGGAAGAGAATCTGTCTGACAGCATAGGCGCGTCCCCGCTCTAACTCTCACCTGCAGCAGAGGGGTGGCGCGCCCATTGCGAGTTGGAGGATACGAGCTGGGCTGCGCGTTCACGTCTACGGCCACGCTGCCCGGTTACAGCGCGGCGCGCCCCTAAAAAGCGCACGCGTTTAAGGGGCGGATCGAGATTTATTTTGTAACGTTAGAGCTTCAAAGGTAACGTTATTCTTCATGTGACCGGATCTTTTCCGTTAATCCCGGACAACAACCGGCTTCCGGATTCACGTACAAACCCGTTTATTTGTGTCGTTCGTTTGTAAGCATCCGGAATATTTCCTGGAATATTTCTCTATTTGAATGGCTGTAGGTGCCAGATCGCTCTGCGTTGCTTGTTACCAATCGCGTTTTATAGAAGAAACGTCGGCTTTTGTGTTGATGTAAATTATGCTGCCCGGTAAACGCGCAGCGCGTCCGCTCGGGCTGATACAATAGCGGATTTCATACCGACGTGTCTGATTTAAGAATTAAGCGCCCGTGCGCTCCGGTTACCGGGCAAAAAAATGTCGCTAAGCAGGAGCATCGAGCTCGAGCACTTTGACGAACGGGACAAAGCGCACCGCTCCAAACGGACGTCGGGGTTGGGAGGCTCGGGCTCACAGCAGGGTTCGCGGGCGAACAGTCTAGTACCGAGTCCGGCGCACAGCGCTAACTGCAGCCTCTACCGGACGCGCACGCTTCAAGCGCTCAGCTCCGAGAAACGCGCTAAGAAGGTGCGCTTTTACCGGAATGGAGACCGGTACTTCAAGGGTCTGGTGTACGCGGTGTCAAATGACCGATTCCGCTCGGTGGACGCGCTTCTGGCGGAGCTGACGCGCTCGCTCACGGATAACCTGCACCTGCCGCAAGGTGTGCGCAACATCTACAGCGTGGACGGCTCGAGGAAGATCTCTAGCCTGGAGGAGCTCGTGGAAGGTTAGAAATTCACTTAGCTTAGGTTCACCTTAGGTCAAATGATGGGAGTCAGTATTACCGCCGGGTCCTCCTTTAGGTTTTACATGACTAATAACATGTTTATGAGGATGTATGTTAGTAATTTAAGAGCCGAATTGAAGTCAGATGGATGAATCTTGAGTTGGGGGGCGGGGCGCGCAGAACCGTCTGTCTGTCTCGTGCGTCCATCAGAACCCTGCAGCTCTCCATTACTGCAGCACTTAATCAATAACATCAATCTGTAAAGCTCGCGTGCATTTAAAGTCACTTAACGCAACGCATCTGGATGTCTGTTGATGTTGCGTTAGTGAGGCGTTTAAAGCTGCTGTCAGGTCACCCACCACACGTCAATACACAGATACAGTTACGCAGAAATACTTTGACTTACAAACAGTAAATCCTCTGACTCAACTCATGACAACTCAAGCAGAGGTCTCCAGCGAAAGATTTATCATTTGAAATGACAAAGACGATGTATGGAATGTCATGGATGAATGTTTGAAGAGTCCAAAATGAGAGAACTCACTGTGCATTCCAATCAATATCAATCAAACTTCAGTTGGGTTGTTTTCATTTAAGTCATAATAACTCCGAAAAATAAACTCAATAAAACATGATCACAAATGTTTAATCTCATTTTGGAATCAAACTGGAATCATTCACTGACCAATCGAGTAGAGCGGCCCATATTTCACTGTTTAAATGGCTAATAAGATGTCATCATCATTATTTTGTTTTCACACCGAGATCAGTGGATCTATTAGTAGAATCTGAACTTTATCATTTATCAGATATTTTTCCTTTGAATGCAGTATCAGCTGTTTTCATACCTCTCTCTCTCTCTGTCTCTCTCTCACTCTCTCTCTCCACACATTCCACACGAGTGTCACAGACGTCGGATATCTGTCAATCAAACATAAAAAACACATTATCATTGAACACTTGAGCTGTGGGATTAGTGAGATTATGACATTAAACGTTCACACCTGACATGTGCTGATGGGGGTTTGACCCTGGGGTCACCGGACAATCTGTCCGTTCTCTTTTTTTTACGGCTGCAGGTGAGAGTTACGTCTGCGCCTCTAATGAGCCCTACAGGAAGGTGGAATACACTAAAAACGTCAACCCTAACTGGGGCTCTCGTCTGGCGGGGCCGGGGTCCGGAGGCGTGCGTCAGGGGGCTCAGCGCTCCAGTGGAGACATGAGAGAGAGCAAAGACTTCATCAAACCCAAACTGGTGACGGTGATCCGCAGCGGCGTGAAGCCGCGGAAGGCCGTTCGGATTCTGCTGAACAGGAAGACGGCGCATTCCTTCGATCAGGTGCTTGCTGACATCACAGAGGCCATCAAACTGGACACGGGTGTGGTGAAGAGACTCTACACGCTGGACGGGAAACAGGTACACAAACCTTCATTATATCATGAGTAATACATGCTGAGGATTGATTATTTGAGTTTGTGTGTGTGTAGAGAGAGTTTAAGAGATAAATCAAGACTCAATAAAACATCAGTGAAAAGCTGCAGTGTCAACAAAATAGCTGATAGAAGATGATTCAGAGCAGTTTTACACATTAATTTCAAGTGAAAGCATCAAAATAGTCATTTTTTTTAACAAAATGGTAAATATCTGTCAAATCACATGAAAGAGTCCTTCACAGGAGAGACTGAATGAATATTATTTGAGGTTCGATTGTGTGATTTATTATTGATTCCACAGAGCTGATCCGTCTGTCTGTATGTGATGCTTTTGTGTGTGTGTGTGTTTGTGTGTTTATGGAGCTCCGCCTCTCTGAAAAGTAGGGAGTCTAGCTGCAGGCTGGTTGCCATGGTAACCTGCTTTTCCCTCACTCAAGTGTGTGTCGCAATGAATGTCTCAGCAGTCGTCAGTGTTTGTGTGTGTGTGTGTGTGCGCGTGTGTGTCTGGGGGGGTTCATTTGTATGCCACACACCTCTTACTGCAGAGACGCAGGGGTTTCCTTAAAAGAGCTAATTGTTCCTCTGTATGTGTGTGTATGTGTGTGTGTGTGAGAGAGAGAGAGAGAGAGAGAGAGAGGGGCAATGTGTTTGATTGTGTGTGTTCTTGGCCACAGTGTATTTTCATGAATCAGCTAGAAACACAAGTGTGTGTGTGTCAGAGAAACAGTCAGTTTCCCATGTCAACTGTAAATTACTGTATCGTGTGTGTGTGTGGCCTTGTTTTTATATCCTGATGGGGACCTAAACCTGAACACACACAAAATCATGGAGACTTGTGTCCACATTTTGAGGCTGTCTGGACCTCATTTTTGGTCCCCACAGGCAGAAATCATACACATTTTTATTTTTGAAAATGTAAAAAGTGTTTTATGATCTTAAGGTTTATTGGTAGGGGATAAAATAAACAGTTTATAAAGTATAAAAACCATTATGCCTATAGACTGTCCCCACGGAGATAATAAACCAGAAGTGTGTTTGGCCTTGTTTTTCTATTCCGGTGGGGACCTAAACCTGAACACACACCAATGGGGAAATCGAGGTGTGTGTGTGTGTGTGAATGTTCTAATAGCCATAATCATGTTGTCATGGTGATCAGTAATGTCTGATCATGCAGACAGTTAAAAAGTAACATCACCATGGCAACAGACTCTGGTCCACAGTCCTGTTCCTGATTTGCATCTTGCTGAAGTGCAATGTGAATTTCTAACTAATGCTTTGCATTCACCAGTCCAGCAATATTTGTCTGTAAATCTGCTTTGAAACACACTGTATGTAAATTAAACACACACACACTCTCTCTCTATCCCTCCCTCTCTCTCTCTCAAGATTCAAAGAAGATTTATTGGCATGATAAAACAAATATTACACTGCTAAAGCACAGGACAATTAAATCTAAACATTCTGCATAAATACAGATTTAGATCAAAATAAAATAAAAGTTTATAAGTATCTATATATACTCTCTCTCTCTCTCCCTCTCCCTCTCTCTCTCTCTCCCTCTCTCTCTCTCTCCCTCTCCCTCTCTCTCCCTCTCTCTCTCTCTCTCTCTCTCTCCCCCTCTCTCTCTCTCTATCTCTCTCTCTCTCTCTCTGTGCAGTTGACCAGTCTGCAGGATTTCTTCGGTGATGATGACGTGTTTATGGCCTGCGGTTTGGAGAAGTTCCGTTACGCTCAGGATGATGCTGTCATTGGTCACGCAGGAAAGGGGGCGGCGGCTGCGTTTGTTAGTGGTGAGATAGGAGACACACACAAGAGACAGAAAGACACATAAACTTGCTTGACTGACACAAACCTGTCTGTCTCTCAGAATGTAAGAAGTCCAGACCTGCAGTCCCACCCAAGGCATGTGAAGCAAAAAGCCCTGGAGTCCCCAGATCCAAATCACCCGAATCTGGTACACGCGCACACACTTATTTAAGTAACTTTAAATCCCCATTTTTAGTTCTGCATAGAACTCCTTAGCCTCTATGCCGTAGGCTACATGTCGGTTTTCATTTATACTTCTACTTCGTTGTCCGCGTCGACAGGCAATGACCACTAGTCGTCAGTTACCACGTGCGTGTTGCTTGTGTAACCAAGACAAGAGCAGAAGAAGAAGCAGGTCGCTTAAGATGCATTAGCATTGATAGCTGCTGGTAAACAGTCACTTTTGTTGAGGATTTGAGATGTTTAATACAGAAACACATATTTTACATAGATAATTCATTTGGAAATGCGTTTGAGGAAACATGACTCTATCGCAGAGTTTTTTGACCTGAGGGAGGGTTCAAACAGACCAATCACAGCGCTTGCGGGGTTGCATTATTGGAGAGGTGCGCGTCAGGCTACGGCGTAGGTTACAGCGTAGGTCCTACGCCCGACTATGATTCACGATTAAGGAAGGGCACAAGATGCAAACTGAGTAGAACTTGCTTGTAAATACAAACAAAAAGTGTAGTTCAGTTGTTTATATAATTATACCTTATCACACAAATGACACATCAATATAGAATATAACTGTGTGTGTGTTTCAAACCTTGAACATTTTCAGCCAATGACGCACCTAGGAGTCAATCTCCACCTGTGATGTCATCAATGTGCAGCCCCAAAACTCAACGCAGTTGCAACGTGAGTTTGTGTGTGTGTGTGTGTGTGTGGATCAGACGATTGTCCTCTGTTTGTGTGTGTGTGTGTGTGTACTGGTATTCATCACTGTGTGAAAGATAGTATACCAGTAGATCTTGACCTTGTGGGGACATGTTTTAGGAAAACAGCTTATAAATCATACAGAATGAAATTTATTGAAAATAAGAGTGCAGAAAGGTTTGTGTAAATATTTGGTGTAGTGTTGGGGAAGAGTTATGGGATAGAATTTATCATAAGACTCATATAAAATCGATTGAATGTCCCCAAAAAACATGTAAACCAGTGTGTGTGTTTGCGTGGGTGCGTGCGTGCGTGCGTGTTAGATGACTGTCATTGTGCGATTGATTCTGTCTCTCTTCTGCAGACCTCTGTTCATGAGGCGTCCCCCTCACCACCGCCCACCCGAGACCTCATTCAAGAAGACGACATCAGTCCAGAGGGTAAAACACACACACACACACACACACATTGAGGGATGGCAGTGTTTCACAATGATTATTTTAACCAAAACATTTATTAATAAATTTTAAATCTAGTTGCTAAATCACTTGTTTTTTATATTTTAAGTATTTTTGTTATATAGCAGCGTCAGCAGTGTTTGTTTGTCTCTCTCTCTCTCTCTCTCTCTCTCTCTCTCTCTGCAGTGAATGGTAATGAGGTTCAGTCATCTGTCATCACAGAGAAATATAAAGTTGGGAAAGTGATTGGAGATGGAAACTTTGCTGTCGTCAGAGAGTGTGTGGAGAGGTAAACACACACCCACACACAACCCCTCAACCGCACACGCATGCACACACACAGACATGCTGTAAACAGAATTGTTGTCTAATTTGATCTCAGGTCTTCAGGACAAGAGTTTGCGCTCAAGATCATAGACAAGGCCAAATGCAGCGGCAAGGTAAGACATTTAACGTGAGGAGAAGAAAATGTAGAAAACTAAAACTTTTGGCATCAAATCGTGAACTCTGATCTCTGTTGATGGTTTAATATTCACAGGAGCACCTGATAGCCAATGAGGTGTCCATACTGCGGCGGGTTCGACACCCCAGCATCATCATGCTGATAGAAGAACTGGACACGCCCGCTGAGCTCTATCTGGTCATGGAGCTGGTTAAGGTCCAGTTCATGCAGCGCTGCAGAGGCCGACACAACCTTATACATACTTCAGTAGGACACTCATGCAGTATGCCACTGACAGTTTGGGTTGTTTTAGGGTGGTGATTTGTTTGATGCCATCACATCGTCTACAAAATACACCGAGCGAGACGCCAGCGCCATGCTGTTCAACCTGACCGGAGCGCTCCGGTATCTACACCGAATGAACATCGTCCATCGAGACATTAAACCGGAAAATCTGCTGGTATTCTTCTCTTTACACTTCACTCCAGTCCTTACCATTCTGCTGAAAATTGTATTTATGGTTGTTGTGTGATTTGACAAAGAAAACCGTGAGTTTAACCGTGTCTGCAGGTGTGTGAATATCCAGACGGCACGAAGTCTCTGAAGTTGGGTGATTTTGGTTTGGCTACGGTGGTGGAGGGACCGCTGCACACCGTCTGTGGGACGCCAACATACGTCGCTCCTGAGATTATTGCAGAGACCGGGTAAATCTCTCACTTTGTGTTTTATTGAACATGTCGCCCTAGCAAAGTATTTCATTTCCTGTAAACGGTTGAAGTTTGGAGTATAAAGACAGTGGTGTCTTTCAGATACGGGCTGAAGGTGGACATCTGGGCGGCCGGTGTGATCACATATATCCTGTTGTGTGGTTTTCCTCCGTTCCGCAGCGAGAGGAATCAGCAGGACGAGCTGTTTGAACAGATTATGTTGGGCAAACTGGAGTTTCCTGCACCGTACTGGGACAACATCGGCGTCACTGCTAAGGTTCACTACAAAACACACATTTTATTCAAAACAGCTTTGTGGCAAGCAGCTGATTGGTTAATGTGTGTCGGGCAGGATTTGATCGGTAAGATGCTGCAGGTGAATGTTGGTGCTCGGTACACAGCTGATGAGGTGCTGTCACACCCGTGGGTCCAGGTGAGGACAAAACAAATGAAGTAAAAATGACGTTTCTTACATACACCCTTATTATGATGTTATAAAGAGATTTTGACTTGATATTTTATTTGGTTTTATTAAATTGACCTTGTGCAAACCCAACCTGTGTGTGAACTGGCATACTGTGACAGTATGTAGTGAATGTGAAGAAGTATCTATATAGCCACTATATAGTATGGAAGTATGTGATTTCGGACGCAGCCAGTGCTTCTGTTTAAATAATGCCATTAAGCTCATAATCGTGGTGTGGTGTGTGCTGAATTCAACTGCAATATGAAGGCAAGTAAACACTTAAATCGAATCGCTTCCGTTCTTATCGTGCCGCACACCTCGAGCACAAATTGACAACCAGTGCAATGGCATTTTCATCTTATCTCTATATTTATTATGCCACTGAATAACTAAGAAATACATAGAAAGGTTTTGCACTTAAATACATGAAGGCCCGGTTTCACAGACACGGTTTAGCTAAAACCAGGACTATGCCTTAGTTGAATTAAGATATTTATGTTGCTTTTATAAAAATGCTTTAGAATAATACATAACTGGTGTGTATCTTGAGACAAAACAATAGCACCAATATATTATAAGATATTTCTGGGCAAGTTATATTTAGTTAAGACAGGTCAAACATTTATTTTAGTCTGGGACTAGCCTGAAGACGTGTCTATGAAACCGGGCCTTAAGGTGTGTCATTTTAACAAATCACAACTAATAAACTCTCTCTATTCTTCATTTACATTCATCAGTAAGTTTTAATGAAATTCAGATGAGTGCAGCTGTGACACGTCAGAGGAGATCAGGTCTTTTCTCCATTCCCCTTATTTCTCATTGGAGTTTGGGTTCCGGGTCCGGGTTGGTTGTCTTGCTCACTGGGAAACTGCATTTATTAGAGATTATTAAATATTATTTACTAGAATGATCTTGCTTGTTCTAAAAACACCATGCCCTGTTTTTCTCCTGTAAAGCTGCTTTGAAACAATCCACATTGTAAAAAGCGCTATATCATAAAATTGAAAATATGTTTTTTCTAGAGGATCTATGGACAGAAATGCAGTATAATATACACAACTTTGTGTTCAGAGGTGTATAAAGACTTTACGTAATGATTCTATATACATACACCGCGGGTCCCCTTACATGGAATTCACCATGTTGCTTCTACATAAACCCTAAAGGGACAAACTGCTCTACAGAACGCGTAGGAGCAAAAACGGGATGAAATCTTGTGTCCTGCGACAGCCACCTAACGGGAGGGGTGGAGCAAGCCATCGGTTGCAATTGACAACCTCACCAGTAGATGCCGCTAAATTTCATATACTGGACCTTTAAAGGGAGTAGTCAGTAACACACCTACTGTATGTTAGTTTATGATTTTAGCAAATCATCAGAACAAGTAGTGAAGAGGTTTGCTGATGTCACGTAAACATGATACTGTGACTAAGTTCTGCTGTGATGGTTGTGAATAATCACATTATTGGTGCACATGTAAACGCAGTTGATGTTGTGTATTTGCAGGATGATGCTGCGATGGAGACCAGCACACCATGTGACACAGACGATTTTGTGGAACCAGAAATCACACACAACAACACAACAGAAGACACTGACGTGAGAACACACACACACTCAAATACACACTAACACACACACACACACACACCGTTCATCGTGTGTGTCCTCTCCTCTGTTGCAGGTGGATCATCTCCAAAGTAACGGTGAGAAGCTCAGAAACATCTCACATCTCCTAGCGACTGTATTACAGGGCCCCTTAAAATGTTAACAAGTCTAAGTGAAAAGAAAATTCTTCCATGTTCATTTCAACATGTGTGGTGTGTGTGTCAGTAGACTGGTGAATCTCTCTGGATGTGCAGCAGATGAAAAGCCCCAGACCAACACAGCAAACCTCAAAACCAACACCAGACCAGACCAGACCTGAACCATCTCATACCTGCATCTTCAATCATGAGTATAAAAGCCCACAGACTGATGATAGTCACATCTACACATCTTGGCTTTTGGACCAGAGAACTTCCATACAGAAAACAGAACAATGCCCTAACAACCATCTAGCAACTTGCCGTAGCAACTCCATAGCAACACCCTGGCAACCATCCACACAGAGGGTTGTCACCACAGAGATTTCTTCATTTCTTTCTCTGTCTGTATGTCTACAGTATGTTTTCATGTTCTGGTCTGTGTTTGAACGCAGGGGCTTCAACTTAACTGCTCGCTCACTCGCACTCTGTATCTCTCTTTACTGCCCTTCATCATGTGTCTCTCTGAATATAATGTTGATGTGTCATCTTTAGAATCTTGTGACACACATCTCATGTCTCTCTCAGTGTGGAATCGAATGAGAACTGATTGAGTTTTGAGTTTGCGTGTCATTGGATGTTTCTTTGTTTGATTCATGTGACCAAATTTTAGGAGCCCGATGTGTCAGTTCCTTCAGTGAATTACTGTAGTGTGTGTTTATCCATGGAATGCCTCCCTCTCTCTCTCTATCTCTCTCTCTAGAAGAATTCATGTCATGTCATCTGATCTGAACGGTACTCGTGTTGTGTTCAATTTTGTACGATGACTCTTTGGTGCAGAAGCCCCTCTTAATGATTCCAATGATGGATTTATTTCATGTTTTGTTTTGTATCGCAACAATACATCATGAGTCACTGGATGATGCCAGAAACACAAGTGTGTGACCGTGTGTGTTTTATCTTAACCGGAGATCACACAATGATTGCATCCACATTCACTGGAATAATACCTTGATTTTATTTTATGATAGATTTAACTAAACAAAACTCTGATTTGTTATGTTTTGTACGCATGTTCAAATGCAAATTCAGTTTTTTAAGTTTCATTTTTTCTTTGAGTAATGTAATATAAAAAAGAAAGGCAAGAATAACAGTGCAGGCTGTAATATTGTGTGTGTTAGCTCAGAGGTTGTCAAACTGAGGTCTGAGGACTGGAAAAGTCAAGAGAATAAGTAAAAAAATACACCCCGAATAAATGATATAGCAAAAGAAAAAAAAAATTAATGATAACTTTGAAATTCATTATATTAATATTTTAATAGAATAGAGTACAATATTTTTTATTAATTAATATAAATCAAAATTACATTTATAATATAATTTAGTTATAATATATAACTTTATATAAAATATATATAACTTTAAAAAAAGTTTAAAAGAATATAACTAAACAGAAACCATTTCATCTTTAAATGTAGAAATTGGATGTCTATAAGAGATAGATGAGTTAGATTGATTTTAGGACAGAGGTCCCTCACACAGACTCACAGCATTGAATTACAATCTCAGTCCTCTAGTGGAACATTGCTTTAATAAAACACAACAATTAAGGACTAGAAGGCAGAAATTTCAAGAAGTTCATATGGCATCATACAGATAGGAGTGTCAGTAAAAGTCAGTACAGCTACAGTACAACATGAGAAAATCTTCAGTCCCATCTCACAGCGGGATCTTTGTGCAGTAAACCGCGTTTACATCATCACGTGCTGAATCTAACAAGACAAACAGAGAGATGAGCTCGGTGCGCTCACAACGTCTTCAGGTCTCAGGCAGAACCTGGATGTAGTTTTTGGGGACGAGGCCTCGTCTCCCGCCCAATTCTCCAAGAAACCATTCATCATCCATGTCTTCCAGATCACACACCACGTCTCCTGCCTACACAAACACAACGTTTGACTTCAGAAGACTCGCACATTCCATTTCATACTGAACGCAAAGACTTGCTGAAGCCTCATCAAGAGCAAGAGCTTCTACTCCATGGGCTTTGTTAAAAGAAAAACGCCAACAATAATAGTACACACCTTCAGACAGAGCTCATCCTCACACTCAGGAGAGAAATCATAGAGAGTACTGCCTCTCTTCCTCTCTCCACCTGCTAAGAAACACAAACATGACCACACAGCTTTTCATTGATTTCATTTGATGTCATCATCAGCGTTCAGCATATGACATCAGAGTTTCAAATCAAATGATGTCATACACCGATCGATGGAACACACATGAAGCAGCTGATGATAAAGAGAGCAGAACGTGTTACCGGGTGATGGTTTCTTTGGCAACGCTTCAGTTTCCACTTTAACGAAGTTGAGAGGGAAGATTCCTATTTGTCCATTCAGGCAGCCACGCCCCCACTCCTCATTTACATATTCCATTAGAGTGATGACATCACCCTCGCTGAAGGTGAGCTCCCCAACCTCTCCTGTGAATGTGTGTCCAGCCACACACCTGCAGAGAGAGAGAGAGAGAGAGAGAAAGAGAGAGAAAGAGAGAGAGAAAGAGAGAGAGAGAGAAAGAGAGGAGAGAGAAAGAGAGAGAGCGAAAGAGAGAGAGAGAGAGAGAGAGAGAGCGAAAGAGAGAGAGAGTTGTCGGAGGACTGGTGGTGGTGACGTTCATAGCGAGCGACCACAGTGTAGTCTGTTTATAGCATTGTGTGAGTGTTTCACATCTGCCGATTATATTTCAGCTTCAAAAGTAACAATTATTGTATTGTATTGTAGTAATCTGTAAATATGGTCTTGATAGACAAAATGTGTAAACATCATAAACCTTTGTTAATCACAGAGCTTGGTTATGGCGATCTTCCATATGGGACAAATGCACAGGCTTTCAGTCGAGGGAACCAGTGCTACGCCAACTTCCGGATTAGACTACAAAAATACTTCATCTCTGAGATACTGGATAGTGACATCACACTGACCTGCTGTGTGTCTGCACATGTGCACACGAGTCTCTCCACAGATCATCACAGACTGACACATCTTCACCTTTGACCTCAGGTGTGAGGGAGACGTGACACAGAGGATCACTGCTTGAGTCCTCCAGATCAATGAGATGCTCTTCTTCTTCCTGCAGAAAACAAATCAATATCCTTCAAACTCACAACACACTTTGCGTTTGTGTGCACGTGTGTGCACTGGTTTGACCTACATCACAGGGATGCACAGTCCTTACAATGTGGTGTGTATTCATGTGTTTGGCCATGCCCCCTACATTATGAAGACATGTCCTTGGATTTCAAAATGTAAAATAAACACAATATTTTTTTATTGAAATGTAAAAGTGCAGAAACTTTTGAATGATTCTTAGGGATAGAATATACAGTTTGTGCACTATAAAATGCATTACGTCTATGGAATGTCCCCACCAATACCAACATGTGTGTGTCTGTGCGTGTGATTGGGTGTCTGTGATTGTGTGTGCATCCGTGCGTGTGTGCACTGACCAGCGAACATGGTTCCTCCTGTGGTTCTCCAACATTCTCCATCTCCAGACCTCCATCAATTTTTCTCTGGTATGCACACAAATGCATGCACACATAATCAAACACTTAAATAAGTCAAATAAAAGCATGTGGTGTTTGATCAGGCTGTGCTCAACCATTTTGTTCTAGTCATAAACGTCCTTGGAGAAAAAATAATTGACACAGTGATGTTTTTGTATTTCCTTCTCATTTCACTTGAAACATTTTGATCTTTCACGTAATGTGACGTGCGATGCTTTCATAGACTGATATTATCACGCTCCCAATAGAAGAGTAAAGGTGAATGAAGCTGCGTGAGGAACAGAGACACTTATAGAGAGACGAGATGAGTTCCTCACACACGTTTGCTTTCATCAAACAGAAAACACTCACAGAGTAAATCTTGTACAGTGGATGTCCTGCTTTGGGTCTGGGTGGGAGGGGCGGACCTCTTTTTGGCACCCTACTGGCCGGAAGCTGATTGGCGGAGGCGGGGCCTGGAGACTTGGCCAGTTTGATTGAAGGAGGGCGGAGAGGGAGGAGTCTGCCACCACTGGGTCTGATAGACAGATAAAGACAGACGGGTTCAAAACAGTGACGTCCTTTCAGATGACAGCTGAGAGATGAGTGATGTTGCAGTCACCTGGGAGGCAGAGAAGGAACTGATGCACCCGTCACTTGAGAAACACCCGTCACACTCACAGACACCTGATCAAACACACACACATATTTATCAACATTATAACATACAATAAATCCTGCAGTTATAAAGAGAGATGTTGAATGTTACCTGTGAGGTGGACGACATGTTTCTGTGTAAAGGTGGAGGAGGTCGAGAGTGTCTGGGAATAGACGGTTCTGAAATAAACCAAGACAATCTTCTACATATTATCTTTAAACATCAATAACAATCAATATATAACCACACACACATTCACTCTTAAATCAGATTTGTTGCTGTCCCGTGAGAGCAGGAACATAATGATCATCTTGTCTTAGCGTGTGTTATTCAGAGTTCAAACAAGCGTTAGTTCACTTTGTTTGTTTGGTTTGTGTGAACGCTGCCTACAAGCCTCGGTGGACACCAAACGAAAAAAATAAGATATCTAATACCAAAACTAAGACATCTAAAGAAGATGTGATGTGACGCACACAGAACACACATGTTGTGTTACGGAGGATTTATTAATGCACATTTGACTCCTCATGAGGTCTAAGCTCGTACAAATAATGTTCTGGACGTACAGACACAAAATATAAATAATCAAAGCCGACTAGGGATGTAAACAATCTCGAAATCTCACTGTACGATAATACCTCTCTATAAGGTCCACTGTACAGTATTTACTGCGGTATTTAAAATGGCAACTAATGACTTGTAAACGTGCCAGGAGCCTCTTTTCTTCATCCTCTAATCATAACTGTTGCTCAATTATTAAATCATCTGAAACCATTGCTATGATGTCAAACAATCGCAATGATTTACATTTACATTACATTTACATATAGGCATTTGGCAGACGCTTTTATCCAAAGCAACTTACATTGCTTTATCCTATACATTTTACATAGGTATTTGCAAATCCCCTGGGATCGAACCCACAACCTTGCGCTCTTACCACTGAGCTACAGGAAAGCTTTCAGATCATCGCAATTATTGCACATCTCTTGGCCCTTAACATAGAAGTAAAATTTTATTGTAATCTTGCAAGTGATAAAAAGAACAGAATAGAAGCTTTTCCACAACTGATAGAATATTCAGGTGGCTTTAATTCACCCCTGATCAAGTATTTGGTGGTTGTAATTTTGACACGTAAAAGCCCACCCCCTCGATGATGACACCATTTTTTTTCCAGGTTTTCACACAAGGTTTTCTAGCAGTTCAATTTTACTAGTTTTTTTTTTTACAAATTGGTAAATCTGATATTCTGACAAATAAATCCAAATAGAGAATTTAGAATAAAAAAATGATGACATATATATGACAGAATTTTCATTTTTAAGTGGAATGTCCCTTTAAGGCTGATGAGCATATGAACACGATACAAATATAATAAAAACAGACACGGCGACATTTTAACAAAAACAATATTGAGGCTTTTGATATTGTAATTATGATTAGACAATAAAATTGTTTTGCATGTCATATTCTTATAGGTTAGGCAGACAAACTGCTTATGAGTGATTATATTGCAGTTTTTGCATTAGTAAAGTTCCCAGTGTCTCTCAGCAGCATGAAAAAGAAACGTTTATTTAATCTGGAAATAAACAGAAAGCGATCGAAAAAATTATCATTATAATCTTGCGTCATAAAGTATGAAACGGACTGCGTGAAGCTCCTGCTATAGTACAGTTAATGGGTCTGCCTGATCAATCTGCTGCTCTCTGCAAACTGGTGACTGGCGAGCTTCTCCAAAACTCTTTTACGCCTGTGACTCATCTCACTTCTGATTGGTCATTACGTTCACGCGCTGCCGATTGGTTCTAATGCTCAGCACAATAAACACAGAAATATTTGATGCACCGTGATTGGACCTGAACGTAATGCTGTAACGAACACGTTCTGTTCATCTTCACATTTCATTTGCCTCATTGAAATGCGTGAGACTCGAGAGCCCTGATTTATTATTATGGCCTGAAACATCTTGTGATCTTGTGAAGCAACAATAAAAATATCCCAAAATAACCATCTCAACAAACCAGACACAAGATGACTTCAGACACCAAATGTATCTGCAGTTGTAGAATCACCCATTTGTGAATAAAGAATTCTTGTCACAAAGTGTCTTAAACTAAAAATGTAATGGCAATAACCTGCCTACCTTTGTCAAATCCAGTGGTTATTTCATCCCTAAAAGTGTTTAGTCAAAGCAGAACCTTGTGAAGTGACCCAATCACACATCACATCTAAAGCCAGGGATTTTCCTGCATAGAGACATTGGAAGCGGCTGCCTCCGACAAATGTCGCACCGCCCTCAGACTCTCGCCAACATTATGTCGGGTGTGTTCACAAAAATGCTGCGTGCATTAAACAGACTCTCGTTCCACATTAAACCCATTCATTTAAACTATTGAACTTTTCAGTCACTAGCCAACATAAGAGGTCATTGAATCCTTTAAAGTGAATCACAGAGAATGAAAGATGTGAATGAGCTTTGATCATTTAAGACTAGTTAATTCAGTTGGCTATTGCGGGCTGAAAAGTTAGTTGAAAATGATAAAAAAGCTCTATTTGGTAAAAAAAATGTCTGCTTGATTGAATAAAAGTAATGTTTTATATAGTGGTGGGCATAGATTAATTTTTTTAATCTAGATTAATCTAGATTAATTTAGGAATTAATCTAGATTAATCTAGATTAAAATGGCTCATTTGAATTCTGCCGAAGGCATTCAGAATATGTGTGCTACCCAAATAATGACTAAAAGTAAGTCTTTGAGAACGGGTTTCTCAAGCCAGGTGGCGCATTAGACCAGGGGCTCATCTCCTGTTTCCAAAATGCATCTCAAATTGCTTGAGAAAGTTGTTCTACTATGATAATTGGTGATGAAAATTAAATTATGTTCAATAAGATGAATTTGTGTTTACTTCCGCATTAGCTAAGGGATGATTTGTGTTTAGGTGTTTAGAGCTCCTACAGTACATTTACATTTACATTTAGTCATTTAGCAGACGCTTTTATCCAAAGCAACTTACAAAGAGTGAGGGAGCAACAAGCGATATGTCATACAGGAGCCATAATACATTAGATCTCAATACAAAGTTACTGGTTTCAACTAAAGCTCGACCACCTGTTGAGAGAAAGTTTATTTTTTTTTAAAACCGATTCCGCATTGCACAAGGTGCAAACAACCTTAGTCTTGTCGATGTTTCTATTGGGAAGCTTCTTAAAAATTAATATTCCCTGAAGCAAACCCGGCGGCTTCATAGCTGCATCCATGTTAGCACGTCACGTTTGATGCAGTAATTTCACAGTAACGTTATGTTGTGTTCAGACCAAACGCGAATGGCGTGTCAAGCGCGAGTGATTTATATGTTAATGCAAAGAGCCAATAGACCTACTTGCTGCGCGAATCGCGCGAATGAAGCCCTGGTTAAGAGATGATGAGGCGGCTTCTGCTTCCGCGAATCACGCGAATCACGCGAGTTGAAAAATCTCGTTCTCGCCCCGTACAGTGCAGTTAAGCTGGTATACATCCGCGCTAAAATATCAAGGTGAAAGTCATAATAGCTTGCGTAGTATAGACCCAGCTCCCAACCCAACTTTGAGAATAGATTAACGGCGACATTTTTTTTATCGCGCGATAAAAGTCTCACTGCGTTAACGCCGTTAACGCCGTTAACGGCCCACCACTAGTTTTATATAACTTAATAATTGTATTTTCATCTAATTTTATTAGAACTTTTAATGTCAAAGTCACTTTGAGCCACTTAAGGGACGGTAGGCCTACGTGTGTGTACAAGATCAGGATTGCACCACCTCCTCCTCCTCATTTTGAGCCAGGAAAAACCCTGTCTGAAGCCAAACACACTCTCTCTCTCTCTCTCTCACTCACTCACTCACACTCTCTCTCTCTCTCACTCACTCACTCACTCACATACTCACGGTTCACGATGTGGTCGACGTTGGGGGTGACTGGTGTCTTCTCTGGCGGTGTTGGAGGATTCTTATATTCAGATGATGACGTGCTGTCTTTCATGTGATGCTCATGAGACGGGCTGTGATGTTTGTTCAGGAGAGGTCTGGGTGCTGGCACTGGAGCACTGCAGCTTTGTTTAGAGGGGTCTGGTTTGACGCTGGGCTCTTCGGGCTCAAAGACATCACTTTCTAGTCTAGATGGTTTCGGGGGAAGCAGAGGTTTGGGTTTCTGAGTTCTTGGGCGTGGTTGCGGTCTATTGAGCGGTTCAGATGGCACAGCGGAGATGATCGAAGTCTCCTCTTCATTTTGTTGCCGGTCTTCATGTTCGTTTGCGTCTTCACAACCGAACACCTCAAGCAGGTCCTGCATGTATTTGCTGGAGAAGTTGGTGGAGTCGTCGCTGAACCCGGCGAACGGGCTCTCCGCCCCGTCGTCCTTTAAACGCACGAGCGTCTGAACCTTCACCTCTCTCGTCATTGGCTGATCCAGCACCTCTTCACTGATGGTTGCTTGTAAGGAGATTCTGGAGCGGGGGCGGGGTCTGGGCCGCACGCTGGGCTCCTCCCTCATTGGTTCAGGTCTGAAATCAAGGGTACTCTGAGTGGACATTCGTACAGGGGGGGCGGAGTCTATGAGTTTGACATCACAGGTCACATCATCAGAGTCGGTCTGAGCGTCACGCTGCTCGGGCTGGCGCAGAACGTCTCGTGTTTGAGGCCTGGTCTCGGACCCATCAGAGTCAATGAACGGGTCCGCTTGAGGCGATGTGGTGTGCTTGAGAGGCAGAGACGGGCGGGGGGGTTTCATGGGTCTGAGAACTGAAGAGAAAAAGGTCAACTTTATTTAGCAAGGTTCAGAGTCATTTTTGTGTTCTTACCTGGCCGGGCAGCAGGGGATTGTGGGTCGGGGGAGTCGGTGTCCGTCTGTGTGGCGATGGTGGAGGTAGAGCGGCGAGAGGACTGAGGCGAGGGAGACGAGGAGGTGGAGGGAAGATTCTGTTCACGAGTCTTTTCTTTGATCACCTGCTCATATGAGGGTGGAGGCAGCTGGAGGGACAGAACGGTAAAGATTAATCCATCAAACCAAACCTTCCAAACTAAGTATTCGAGTAACCCACCTGTACTGATCCAGACGCAGCAGACCAGGAGGGCGGGGCCGGGGGCGGGGCTGGAGGAAAGGCTCCGGAGGCTCCTGGGAACCAGGCGTTGTTCGGCAGAGGTTCAGCAGAGAGGATTGTGATTTCTGGACGCCTGCGGTGGACAACACCGTTAAATACATCACTCGATCAGAGAAAAACATTCTCACAATCTTCTCATGTTTCCACAGACCAGAGAGACGAATGATGACGTGACGGATTATATAACAGACGTGACATGCTTACATAAATTAAGCCGTTTAATGTGGCGTTGTCACAAGCTGCTTATTATTTAACCGTTGAAAAAAACATATTTATAAGCGATCTAGAGGATGTTGTCTAGTTTTGCGAGTTGTTAGAACCGCTGGTTTCTTGATCTACACCAGCAGGTTTAATGGATCAGGGTGCAGACAATAATTCCGGCCCTGAAAACTATTAAACCTGCATATAATAGAAATATTCTCATATACCTTCAACCACACTTAAACACAAAATATATTTACACAAACTGAGCAGAAGTGTATCAGACATACAGTGATCATCATGAAACTAAATGAGAGATAGAGATACAGATAGAGTGAGAGAAAGAAAGAAAGAGACGACATCAACTGACCTCCGGTCTCTGTGAAGGTCGCTCTGAGAACTCGTTCGGGTTGACGCTGCACAATTTCCATTAAAAAACACAAACACAAAAACCAACCTGACACACAAACAGCTGACAGAACAAAACAAACCAGCAAATGAAACTTTAAAGGACAAAACCCAGACAAAGATCAACTCACTTCTTTTGATGGCTGCTCGGATGGAGGACAGAGCCCCGGAGCTACAGAGAAAGAGAGAGAGAGAGATGTGTGTCTGTGGATTTTCCACTGGTTTGGTGTCTCCAGTGACGGACTCTAAGCCACACTTAACTCATGAGTCACACACACGCCACGTCCTCTCAAACCTTCACATTTTCAGCAATAACACACTGTCACAACATGTTTTCTAGAAATGAGCCCTCAAACACACTGCTGTGTTGTGAAGAATCTCAGCAGGACTTCAGAACAATCTACCATGACGTAAGTTTGGAAAAAATCTTTCTGCCTTTATCAGACTTCACAGATGAAAGACATTATTTAGTTTTTCCTAACAGGTATTTCTAGTAGTGTGAGCTCAGCCCGAGGGAAGGACTGTGTTCCTAATGTTTGTTCTGACTGGAGATGTTCAGACATGAACTTTTGTAGAAGAATGTGAATTTAGGTCAGGTTTAAAAACAACTCAAAAGTGAATCGTTTTGATCCTGTGTTACCTGGAGAGACGCTGGTCTGGTTTGTTCCGGTCTGAATGTTCTGCAAAACACACAGACACACACATTAGGTTTCACTTTAAGAACATGTTTTTTCATTATTCACTGATAGATACTGAAAATAACCAATTTCTACAACAATACATTGAACATTATTGTTGAAAATTCCAGCAAAGACACAATTAAAAACATCCTATGAAAATACCTGAGTATATAAAGACTGTTCAACTCTTCTTTCTAACTAAACAGACAATTACTGACACAATCTATCAAAGAGCCATGATGCATACATGACACCCAAAGAGAGAGAGTCTGACTATTCCATGTGTGTATGTGACAAACTCTGAGTGTGACATCAGTGTTTGGTTTCTTTAATGTTGAACATTAGTGGACCAAACAATCAAACATTACTCAGACATAACATAACATACAAAACAAACAATTATTAATGTGTATACATAAAACATCCTAACAGAGAGAATGCCAAAGTCTAAAACAAAAACTATTAGCACATAAAGAGAGTTTTATCCTTCATTGCCTGTGTGTGATCTTCACAAACACTGACAGACGACTGATGAAATTTCACATATCACTGAGAAATTCTCGCTGAAGAGAGTTCAGCCCACATGAAAAAATGCTCACGTATCCTAAAATGGATTTCCCTTAAAGAGTCATTTCACACCTGTTTACATTACAGAAAGATATTTGGAAAAATGTTGGAAAATTTCAATTCTGTGACATAATTTACTGCCATAGTAGATCAAATTAAATAGTAGTCAAAGTTGCCCCACTGTTTGTTTTCCTAAATATCTCAATTTGAACAAAAAATAGATACAGTATTTTTTTCCAACTATGTTAGTGGATGATGTCACAGAACTGAAGATTGTTAACATTGTTACAAATATCTTTCTTTGTGTTTAAAACAACAAAGACATTTATACAGGTTTAAAACATCCCGAGGGTGACTAAATGATGACTGAATTTTCATTTTTGAGTGAAGTGACCCTTTAAGTATTCACTATAGTAAACTGTAGTCAATATTTTGTTTAACAGTATAGTGACAACAACAGTATACTACAGTATTCTACAGTTCTGAATAAATACATAAGGCGGAAGTATAGGACAGGTAAGTTGACGACATCACTCTTCTTCTTCATTGTCACACTGTATCATCAACATGAGATAATAATGAAACATTGTATCACTTCTCGAGTTTGACGCTCGCGCGTCCTGTACCTGCTACTCTCCGTCTCGCGCCGGCGGGCTCGCGCAAACGCTCATCTTCTTCCTCAGCTCGCGCCTCCGCCATACCGACACAAACACGGTTTATTTACAGTCTAAAACAGCGACACAACAGGTCCGATCAGCATTATCCCAGCTGAACCTGCGGGAAACACTTTTCCTCCGGCGGATGTTAAGTGCCTCGTGACAGATGACGCGTTCGGTCGTTGTTTTAGGTCAGTTTGATCGGTTTCGGTTCGGATCCCGGATCATCAGTATCAATAACTACTGTCGGGAAGCAACAGGAAGTTCATGTGTCCATAAGAAAGAAAAGAGGGAGGCGCCAGAGAAACCATCTAAAACAAACAATACTCAAACAAACAACAATGCTCTTCACGTCACTAAACAAACACTGCAGCGATTGTTTTATAGTTGTGAGTATCTGCAATTCCTCGTAGAAAGATTTAAGAGCTTATAAATAGAATTTTTTAAATATACACAAACTCTGAACGAAACTTTCGGCTCTAAAAGTTAGCAAAGCATTTTTTTTTTAATTTTGAACAACTTTTTAATGGTATAAAATCTGAAATAAACAATGTACTTTAACATTTTATAGTACATGTATTAAATTGTTTGGCATAAGTGGACGCAGTTTATCAAAGAATTAGGAGACGTACATTTATAAAATGTGTTTGAGCTTTCTGCTTTTATGTTCATTTGTTTGTATCACTATGTGTTGATGTAAATGAATGTGTACAGATTATTTTACTGGTGTAGTTTCAGGTTGATTTTACGATGAACTCGCCTGTGTGCTTGGAATGTGTAGAAGTGACGCGGCCACGAGGTATCGCTGTTGTTCTCTTTGATATTAAACACCATAACATAAATGAAATAATTGTGTGACTATGATTAACTTGTGTTTTGGAAATATATTTTCTACAACACAACCCTTTGTGAGATGTATATGTTCAGAAAAAGGAAGTCAGGGAAATAATTCAGTTTTGCCAGTTGTGATCAGTTTTTTTTTTAAATATATATATATATATATCTCCCTGAGCAAACACAAAAACCTTGTTAAAAGTTATAAAAGCGTTTTGTGTTTGCTGGGTCCTTATCAGTAATCTGGGTCTGGGAGTGTTACTTTCAAACAGTATTTTAAGACATTTACAGTTTTACAGTTTATTTTTAATCTCGTTGTATTTTTGTGCATGTTTGCCAATGTGAATTGTTGCAAAGCAGATTTATAAGAAACATAATGCACAAAGTCTAAAGTACTAAAAACTAATATTTGCATTTTAAAGTGTTGATTTTTTTCTCTCCTGCAGTGGATATACAATTTTGCATAAACTACTGACATCTATTCTTAGCTCCTATTGGCTACTTTCATTATCTCCCAATGTTCTTCCGATACAAGTCATGCATTTCAAAATTTCAATTTTTGATACATTTTTTCTTTGGTAAAGAAACGCTTACGAAAAGTCACCATGTATTTTGTGGTAAAAGCACAGTGTGTGTGTGAGTGTGATGATAGCTGTCACACACACCACGCTTTTATACACACAGAGACGCATGCGTGCGGGCTGTAATCTCAGTGTAATCTCTGTGAGTGTTTGCCTGCTGTAGTCTGACAGTATCTCTCTACACACACACACACACACACACACACATCTCTTATTCTTCGCATGAACATTTTATGTATCATAGATCCTTCAGAAGATGGCGGGTCATGTCAACATGTTCAAAATAAACAAGCTGCAAAGAAACCGGTAAGTGTCTATTTATGAAATAATATTTTATGTTAATCTTTAAACGATAAGAAAAAATACCATGCTGATGAAGTAGATCTATAATAGTTACTACAAGGCAGTATGAGTGAATAACTTTGAATCATTTATTTTATTAACCAATGAAGTAAAAGGTTATTAACTCAAACTAAAAACGCATGACAGACAGATTAAAGAGGTTTTGTTTCTTTCATCACTGGATAAAGTGTTCAGATGTCTGTGTCGTGTGTTCACCAACATCATCAAGGATTGAGTTCTGAGATGAAGTGGGTTTGAAATTAAATGTTTTGTCATTCAATAAATAAATTGTCACGGTTTAATTCATGTGTACTGACATACGCGATTATTAAAATACGTCATTGCTGCTCCATGAGATTAGTTTACTCACAGATGGTGGACTGGATTAATCTCCCTCTCTCTCTCTCTCTCTCTCTCTCTCTCTCTCTCTCTCTCTCTCTCTCTCTCTCTCTCTCTCTCTCTCTCTCTCTCTCACTCTCTCTTCCTAGAATTGCTGTGGAATGTTGGGAATGCCGGAGAGAAGGCCTCCGCCCTGTTGTGCGCTCCAACACTCTTCCTGCTTTAACATGACTGAACAGAACAAAAGGTCTTCTCAACACACTGTCAGCTCAACTCTCCAACGTGTCATCTGAGTTTTATTCGAGCTCCTTGCTGAGATGAGTGACACCTGTCTGATGACGTAGCTCCGCCCTCTTTCCAGCAGCATGTTGGTGTCATACGGTAATCACGGGCGAGCTTTCAGCCTGAGGGGTGTGGACCCGGAGACGTGTATGATCGTCTTCAGAAACCACTGGACACAGGTACAGTGATCTCTACATCTGTCCACCCAAAGCGCTCAGACGCAGATCTGTTGGCCATTGATTTGTCATCGGCCATTATAAAGGTCATTCAGAATGAGACAAGTCATGTGTCTGTGTGTGTCAGGTCCTGCGGATCTTGGACAAGCACGACCCGGGTCGCGGTGTCTCTCTGTCGGGCGCTCAGCGCTTCGGGCCGATCCCTGGGGACGAGGCGAGCGCGGTGCAGAACTATGTTGAACACATGCTCTTCATGTTAATGGAGGAGGAGCAAGGACACGGCGGGGCCATGGGACCCATCCTGGAGTTCGTGGTGGTGGAGAACGTGATGGAGAAGCTGTTTCTGTGGAGTCTCCGGCGAGAGTTCACCGACGACATGAAGCTGGAGCAGCTGCGCATGTACGAGATGCTGCTGACGCGAGCCAAACAACCTCTGCTGCATCACAAGCCCGTCCTGAAACCTCTGATGATGCTGTTGTCCGCCTGCTCCAGCTCCTGCACCGCTCCAGGGAAACACACCTGCTCCACAGGTGGAGGCGGGGCGACGGTGGAGGCGGAGCTTGTGTCTCTGCTGCATCAGCTGTGTCGCGTGCTGGTGAAGGAAGCGTCCGTTCTCGAGCTCTTCTTTCACGGCAGCGAGGATCAAGGAGCCGCCAACTTCCTGTTATTTTCTCTTCTCATTCCGTTCGTTCACCGTGACGGGACGGTCGGCGCTCAGGCCAGAGACGCTCTCACCCTCATCATGAACCTGTCGTCTCAAAACCACCTGGTGGCCAAACACATCGCAGAAAGCACGTACTTCTGTCCGGTGAGGAACATGCGGTGTTGCTGGTTGTTTAGCACGTTTCTAGGGTGTTGCTAGGGTGTTCCTATAGGTTTACAGCAACTCTACTATTGTTTTCATATACACTAAATAGTGCTGCCCGATTAATCGTGATAACAATTTGTGATTTTTACAATTTAACTGAGCATAATCATTGTGATATTAATGTTAAAAAAGCAAGCACAAAACTCACGATAATGTCAGAAAATCATCCAAAGCTTGTCTCCTTTAGGAAAAAGTTTTTCTGCATTTATTGTGATACTTCTTTGCAAAACCCACAAATAAATATGAAGGGTGACCAGTGTTAATGATTTACAAAGAAAAATAAAAAATCCAAAATGGAGTTTCAATCCAAAGGTCACAAAATATCAATTGTTGTGTTGGAGTGTTTATATGATTGACTACGTGCTTTGAAATACGTTGTTAAAGAATTATAACATATTCATTAGCTGTAAAGTAAAGATCAAATAAACATTCTGAAGTGAAATTAAAAACTAAAGTTCTGAACTGACCAAATAATCCTGTTTATCATTCGTGATTAAACATTTGAGGGACATAATGGTGATGATCATCATCAAGAACGTGCAGCCCTGACACTAAACATCACACACATTGATCTTCTCATATGATTGTGCTTCTTCATTCTGTTAGGACGGGTACTGAATGATTCTGGTGAAATACAGCAGAATCTGTGTGATGTGTGTGAAGCTTCTCTTATGCTAGACATCGTCAGATATCATTTAGTGTTTGTGTTCACACACACAGAGGAGATTTAGGTCATATTTACAGTTTTGTTCAAATTTTCAGTTGTGAATGCTTCCATTATTATGAATGTAATACTGACTTCTGATTTTGATTTTGTGTGTCACTCACTCGCTCGCGCTCTCTCTCTCTCTCTCTCTCTCTCTCTCTCTTTAATATGCATTAATCTGTGGTAGATTATAATCCCAGTCTCATGTGGTCTGCACAGTGTGTGTGTGGGGTTTTTGCTGATGGATTACGTTCTTTTTCGCAAACAGCTTTGACCCAAATTAACTCATGCACACGTGTATACCTCTCTTGTGTGTGTGTGTTGCAGGTGTTGGCTACTGGTTTGAGTGGTCTGTATTCAGGTCTTCCAGCTAAACTGGAGGTGTACAGTGACAGCTGGTTCTGTCTGGAGAGAAACGACTGGCTGCAGGTTCCAGAACTCTTTCAATTCCTTAACTCACTGAAGTTCTGCAGCACCGTGTGTCAGGTGACACACACATGTCTGGTTAACTATCTCCGTGGCACACACACACTGGCACAGACACACGCGAACACACACTGGCACGCACACACACACTGGCACACACAAGCACTCACATGCACACACACGACCGCTTGTTCACATTTGTTGTTCTGAAACAACACTGTGTCTATTGGAGACAATAGCAATCAGCACATATATGTATTATCACACCTTTGACCAATTACAATCCAGAATACCAGAGAGTTCTGTAATAATAAGAAAACACTTTGTGTGTGTGTGTGTGTGTGTGTGTGTGTGCAGGCGGCTCACCCATCTATCAGAGATCAGCTTCTGGACTACATCTATAATGGTTTTCTTGTGCCCGTCATGGCTCCTGCTCTTCATAAGGTAAAGCCGTTTATGGACACAGTGCACTCACGTCGATGCAAGTTCGATTCCCAAATCGAGAGTGCTGTGCCGTACTCACTGCCCTATCTCTGCCCAGTGCTTTTCTCTCACCTCTGTCCTGCCCCAAGAAAAGGTGTTAATATGATCTCTCTGCTTTCTGATTGGTCTCTGTGAACTCAATGTTCATTGGATAGTTGACTTTGGAGGAAGTGATGACAACGACCGCCTATCTGGAGCTGTTCCTGCGGAGCATACGTGAGCCCGCCCTCCTCCAGACATTCCTCATCTTCATCCTCACACATCGCCATGACAGTGTCAACATCCTGGACACACTGGTCAGTCGAATCAACACACCGTTTCAGGTGCGTATGTCCATACACGTCAAGTGTTGTGTGTGTCTTTGGAGAGTGTGTGTGTGTGTGTGTGTGTGTGTGTGTGACTCTGGTCTTGTGTTCTAGTTGGGTACCGTTTCTCTGGCTCTGTTCCGCACTCTGATTGGTCTGTATTGTGAAGATGTCATGCTGCAGTTAATTCTCAGGTATTTTTCCCCTCTTTTACTTTTAAAGATTTCATCTTTTCATTTTGTTTCATTTCACTTTTATTAATACAACACATTTAAAAACAACCATGGTTGACCAAAGTGCTTAACAATATACGGAATAAGACTCAAACAAGACAAACACAGTCAAAACACCACAATGTCTCAGCTCGAAATAAAAGCCAAGGAATACAGGTGTCTTAAGTAATGCTGAGCAGCTCTTATGTGTACAGGAAACTATTCCAAAATAAAGCGCAGTCACCTTTATTTTTAATCTGGTTCTTGTCACATTGAGGAGCACCTGATTGGACGATTGAACAGGAAGGGGGCATGTTAAAGCTCAGATAAATAAACAGGCGCCCACCCATTCAAAATCTTAAAACAAGCAACAGACCCTTAAAATCAATCCTGAAACAGACATGAAGCCAGTGTAGTGAAGCTAAGACTGGGGTAATGTGCTAATACTTTTTAGTCCAAGTTAAGAGCTGAGCTGCTGCATTTTGGACTAACTGTAAGCATTGAAGAGATGACCGATCCAAACCAACATATAAAGAGTTACAGTAGTCTAGTCTAGACGTTATAAAAGCATGAATTACACTTTCAAACTCCTTACGTGGAAGGTAGGCCAAGACTTTATCCAACAGCCTCAGTTGAAAGAAACTTGCTTTTACATCAGAACTTATCTATTTTTCAAATTTAAAAACAATTTAAAAAATCACACAAGATTCTTTGTAAATTGACGAACAAACAAACCCAAATTACAAAGTGCATCAACACAAACACTTAAATCCCCAGGATCACCAAACACAACAATCTCAGTCCTATTTTTCATTAAGAAAGTTCTGATCCAGCCATATTTTTAAATCTCCCAGGCAATCAAGTAATGACAGAAATGAAGCTTTATCATTTGTTTTGAGAGGCAAATTGATTTGAACATCATCCGCATAACAGTGGAAGGAGATATTGTACCTTCTAAACATATACCCCGAGGGCAGCATATACAAAGAAAACAACATAGGGGCCAATATTAACCCTTGGGGGACGCCACAAAGTAGAGGGGCAGCAAATGACTCAAATTCACCAAGGTGAACAGAAAATTGCTGTCACATATGGAGTTTATTAAGTTATTTAAATGTAAATATAAACCCAGAATATATAAAATATATAATATTTTAAAATAGAATTTAAAATTAAATGAAATCTTTTGCATTCACAAAATTTACACAAGAAGGAGGAAACAATAGTGTTTGAGGCTCACAATATGTCATTTCCATATACAGACCTCTTATTATTCATTTCGTAAGATTTGTTTAAAAAAGTCTCAAAATCTCGTCTCGTACACGAGAACTTGGGAACTCTCGTTCTCCTGAACTCAGTCTCGTGTCTCAGTCTCGTGTGTAACTCAGCTGGTAGAGCACTGCGCTAACAACACAGGTAGTGGATGCAATCCCAGGGAACACACTGATAAAAAAAGACATGTATAGATCAAATGTACTGTAAGTCGCTTTGGATAAAAGTGTCTGCCAAATGCATAAGTGTAAATGTGTCCCATCTTTTTTTATGGGATAAGTGTCTCGTTAAACCCCTAGTAGAGGAGGATCAGCTGATGCGATCTTGACTCAAGTGACCTGCCAGAACTAACGCTATAGGCTTGATTTTAGGTTTAGTTGGAAAATAATATACTCATCTGATGCCAAACAAATCATATTTGACTAATAATAAACTAAATAAAGATGTATTTCCTTCATGCTGTGTATGTGATGTGCAGATATCTGATTCCCTGCTCTCATCTGCTGTGTGGTGAAAAATTGAGACTGACAGAGAGAGACTGTTACTCCGTCAGTGCGTCTGCACTTCTCTCTCTCACGCCGTCATTCTTCATGAATGAACCCAGGTGCTCTTCATCACAGCCCCCCAAACCCGACTACATCCTCTGGTCAAAGGTCACAGAGGGGCTGCTGAGGGGCAACACGAGTAAGAGACTTTTCATCTGTTGTTGTGAATGCCACTTGTGATCATTTTATTTGAATAAGCATTTCCCTCTCTCTCAGGTACGGAGGACCTTTTTTCGTGCGGGGATAGTGTGGGATGTTCTCTTGTGAACGCTTCAGAGCCTCTGATGGAGAAGAACTACCTGGAGTATCTGTGTGATGCCCGCAGGGTCATCTGTGCCAGCGTGCAGGCGTGCAACGTTTGGTCAGCCCCGTACGATGGGCTCAACCCATCTCCAGACGAATGGCGTGAGGATGAGGAGGAGAAAGAGGATCAGGAGGGTGTTCCTTCTCAGATGCCCACCCCCCAGCCACCCTCTGACGGTGAGCGGGTCGAGCTGGAGTGGGACGATACGTACGACGCCGCTCCGGACGAGCACGATCGGGACCGCCCCGCTCTGGATGAGCCCCCAAAACACATCCAGGAGATGCGAAAAAGCGCTATCATGTTGATCGAAGGATCATATGTCGAGGAATCAGACTTCCAGGATGATGTGTTGGTTTATAATCTAATTGCACAAAAAGACGCACAAGATGACCGCCGAACATCCATCCAGAGCACGATACATCACAACTGCGCAAACACCACACGCAAACAAACTGACAATAACCAGATGTACGACAATACACAAACACACAATCATCGTGCGTGCAGACTCTCTCCAAACGCTCACGTATGTTTGCACGAATCGGAAGCCGTAGAGTTGACAGCACGTCCAGGACCACAGACGTCCAACGGACACACTTCTGAAGAACACAAACCTCTCACTGTTGAGCAACATCAGATCAAGCCGATCTCAACTTCATACGACAGCGATGACTTCATCTCTCAATGCCTGAAGCTCATACGACATCAGGGAGGAGAAGAAGAGAGCATGTCGAACAATGACGAACACCTCCAGAGACTGTGCATGGTACTGCATGGAGGAGAGGAGGATGTGGACATCAGTGCCTTCTGTGATGAACACGAAGATGAAGAGCTGAACACAACCTGCAAAGAAAAACAAGGAGTTCCATTTACAGGTCAGTCACGATACATCGTTTACTTCAAAAGAAGATTAAAATAAAAACTCTAGTAAGGTTTTATTCACATCCAGAAGAAACAAATCACCGACAATCATATATATTTATTGTGCTTATAAAAGAAACCTGTTTTTACGTGTTTACATGCATAGTAATAAACTGGCTTTGCAAAAAAACGCATTTACATGGAAGATTGAGACTCGAGCAAGAATTCTCGCGTGCAGTGACATCACCGCATATAGTTTATTTAGTAATTAAAAATGCACCGAGAAAACGGTCAGAATCTGTATTTTTTATATCTCTTCTTATTGTCTGCAGAACCAGCATATCCAATAATAGTTTTTCATTTTCTAGAAAAATGGGCATGTCGGCCCCTATTTGCAGGCACCTGCCGTCTACATTTAAAACAACGAATATGCGTGTGGAAGAGGCCTTATGCGTGTACATGACCTTACTTATTATCAGCTTATAAAACATAACCTGAGTAAAGGTCTTTGCACACAGCCTGAAATTTTCTAATGTGTTTTTCGTATTTGGGGCTCTTTTGTATGGTGTCTCTGAATTTTTTTAAATGCCTCTCAAAATGTTTGCTACGGATGCGAAAAACGCAGAAAATCGAACCCAGTCGAAAAGTGACTGACACAACCTGAGGTCGTATTTATTTTTTACGTGCGGAAATGTTGGACGCACATTTCGGACTCAATGTGCAATGGACTTAATACTGTTCATGTTAACGCACTCATTGTGTCAAACTGAACTCAGATTTGTCTCGTCTGCAATCAAAAGTCAATATTATTGATATTATCCCAATATCAACTCAAACATTTCTCATCACATTTCCTCAAATCTAGATTATTTTACACCTCCAGACTCTTCATGTGTCTCAACAATTGCACACTCATTTGATTCTCTCTTCACCTAAAGCCATTTTAGTCGTGGACTTCTCCTAATAATTGATCTGGAAAGAACTGCAAAACTCACAAGTATTGTTAGTGGAAGCTTTTGAAGTCACACTAAATCTTGGGAGTTGAGTTTGTATGTGTTTGTGTTTGTTCAGGTCCGTTCATCAGTGTGTTGTTGTCTCGTCTGGAGAGTTTGTTGGAGAACTCTATCGAGGTGAATCTTCTGCTTACTGGAATATTAGCTCAGCTGGCGTCTTATCCACAACCACTGCTGAGAGGATTCTTACTCAACACCAGACCGGTGGTTCAGCCCGCCATAACATCTCTCTATCAGGTACACACACAGGTTTCTTGGTTATGTTCTCAAGTATTTATGCATCTTAGTATTGTGTAGACAAACTGCATGTGATGTTCCTCACTTGTCGGTGGCTTTGGATAAAAGTGACATACACAGGTGAAACATCTGATTCATGTTTGATACCGAGGGGCGTAAGTGACATTTCTTCAACTTTACAGAAGAGCCAGAACAGAACAAATATTGTAGTTTGATCAGATTTTGTGGATTTTCATCTTATAATAAAGATGTTACACACATGGATGACAGTATACATATTGAACAGTATTTGTTCAGAAGAAAAACAAAATTCTTTATTTATATATACATACGGTAAATAATAAATGTTTTATATTGTCTTATATTAATTTACTTATATGACTTATATTTTCTTATATTTCAGCCATTTGTAATCATCTGCTATATCCAAAGGCTTTTCTCCACAATACACTTACGCCCTTTTTGCGTCATCTGGCTTAGTATGTTCAGTGACACGTCTTTTGGCTTCTAACTCCAAATTGATAAAGATTTCACTTTAGAAAGAGCTTTATCTATCGTTTGATAGATAAATCCCCTTTTCACCCAAAATGTCACTGACGCCCCTCTGGTTCCCACCCCTCAATGATGTACTGACTCAGTTCAACAGACGGACTGTGTGTGTTTCAGGTGCTGGTGTCAGTGAGGTCTCAGATAGAACAGTACACAACATCCAGACCTGATTTTACTGAGCTGATCCGTGAAGCTGCCCGGTACCTGCTCCTCAAAGACCAGATCCTGCAGGAGCGAGGTGTGTCAGAATTAACACGTATTCACAAAATAACATGAATCCACACATACATAATATCACCACAAGGTTCTAACATATGCAACACTGTAAATACTAAGTTTTACAGCAAACGGCAAATAAATCCCATTTCAAAATGTATGTGTTAAATAACAAGTGTCCGTGATGCTGGAGCTTCTTTAAATCTTTAGAAAAGAGCTGTTGTGTAGATGAATGTTGAGTGGATGTATACATTTCACACAGTTGTAGTTCAGCACATTAACTTTAGACGCAATCCACCAACACAGAAATGTTCATGATATTGTTTGTTTTCATTTTTAACTTGAATGTTTTATCATTTAAAACTAACTTGAACTGTTCAAAAGTAGCATTAATGCTGTATATATGTTGTTCTGGGTGGATCAGAGCGAGATGCTCACCTGCAGGAAAAGGAGGCTGGCTTGTTTCTGAACGGCCGTATCTCGTCTCGTCTCTGTAAACCTCTTCCTCCGTGTCCCAGAATCCCGGCGCACATGCAGAGTAAAGTGTTCGCCGTCATTCTCTTCTCTGAGTTCCTGAAGGAGCTGGCAGCCATTGCACAAGAGCACTCCATATTACCATACGAGTTACACATTACACAAACATAAGCGTCTCATTTATAACAGAAAAAGTTGTCAGAAAACTGATCTAAGATCAGGCATAAATGTTTAAAATTATGAATGTTCAAAAAAGGACGATTTGTGGGGATATGTACTTGGACATCACTGCACTTATCAAATGAAACAATGTTTTTGCTGCAAACTTGTACCTGCTTTTTTATTTTTCTACTTTTTTTATTGAACAATTCTATTAACGGAACACTGTTAAAATAATAAAAAAATATATAACAATAATATTAATCCCTGACAGTCTTATCTGAGGAAAGTCGAACCATAGCACTTGACAAGAATGTAAAAGAATAACAAATATTTGTATTTCCTTCAAAAAAATATTTCCTTCCCTTCAAAAAAGATCACAGCCTACATAGTTTATGTACACACTATTTTTAAAGAATATTTTACGGTATGCACTCTTCAGTACTCATTTAGAATTCAAACATGCCCATTAATTGTACAGGTCAGAGTTCCAGCGAAGGTTTAATTGTTGATATCATCTTGTGTTGTAATGGTAAATTTGTTGTTATTTATTATTTTACCAGTAGTGTTAAAGTTAAGTACTAGTATTATTTATGAAAGTGTTCTCAATATTCTCAATGAACTATATTATTTATGAGTGTCATTTTTCTACAGATTTCATTCAAAAGAACAGTTCTCAGTGTCACATCTGAACACACATACAGACTACAGCACAATGCTGCTGTTTCATCATCACTTCAATCTCTTCTACAATTTTCTGTAATAACTGGACAAACAAAGGTGTTAAAGTGAATTATAACAATGACCCATAAACTGTCTTCCAAAAAGGCTACAGATCAAAGTTAAAGCCTTATTTGAATAGTATTTTTACATGTTCACGTTTATCAGAACTGTAAAAGACGATGATGTGATTTTTTGACATGTGTTTTATAAGGTGTTATTAACAGTCTCATGGAGCTGAAAGGTGTTTTTAGGATCAGTCTTTGTATGTAATACTATTCTGCTCCCTGCTGGTCATGAATGAAAATCTAAATGTGACGTGTATTATGTGTGTCTTTTTAAACATTTTGGGGATACATTTGTAGCCTAAAGTAAGCCAAACCTCCCATAAAACTACTGTACATCTCATTATTTACAGACCACACAGATGTTAATAAACAGACACCAAACATTTATTTACAACTGCCACAACAGAAAGCACATTTATTTCATTCTGTACAACAAAACAGCTGCTGGCCACAATAAACAAAAACAACTTCAGCATGAACTGTGAACTTTGTGGGAATGTGTTCAAATGTCATGTGAAATATTTCACTTTTATCTAAAGGTGCGTGAAGTTTTTTTTGTTTTTTGTTTCACTTGTTAACCTATGTTGACATCTAGCAGCCTCCCACTAAACAAAGAAAACAATTCATGATGAAGATAACACTTCTTGAAATGGGCTTTTAAAATACTTTTTCAAATTTAAATATATAATTATTTTTTAATATTTTATTCTAAAAAGTTCACAAACACATACAGTGTAAATCAAAAAGGAATCAGTGCCCTGCTGTGTCTAGTAAATTGACCAACTAAATTCCTGTGTTAAGATAATATATATATATGATATTTCACTGTGTATTAAACTTCAGCTTCAGTTCACGTACAGTCAGTGTTTACTTGCTCAAGTCTTAAAGTCACCATGAAAGATTCAAAGTGTTTTACACAGCGTTGCATTGATTATTATAAATGATTGATCCGTGCACACCATTATTTTTTCAAAATTCATTTGCAATTGTAACCTTTAATGAAAAAGGTGAAGCTCCTCCTCTCAACAACAACTCTTCATCACATGACGTCAGCAACAAAAAAGAGGTCAGACTACACTCACTGTCCGGTGGCCAGACGTTTTTAGCCATTCCCTCCTGGTCTGACTTACAGTAAACCAATCAAAAAGGGAAAGGCAAATAAAGCCTCGCCCTACATTTTTTTTTCAAATGTCAGAAACCGTTTCACTCTGATACACGTCACGAGACGGGTCAATCGCAACTTCTGTTTCATGGTGACTTTAAAGGTTCAATAGGAAGCTACACTTCAAAACTCTGATGTATCCGTCATTTTTGTAAAGTGAATGAAAGTTTTTACTGTGCAATAACTGAGCATGAATTATGTTATATCAGTTTTTTTTATCTCATTGTTAAAGACTTCAGTTATGAACACTGTGACCTTGAGGGTTTAGTTGTAACTGTCCTTGCGTAGAGCGGTCCGGTCTGATAAGCCGTGTTGATCAGGGTTCTTGTACTGGAAACTGGTTACGTTCAGAGGCACGACAGAGCTTAACAATGAGCCCGGATAACAGCAACAACACAAACATGACTGAACAACACACACAGAAAGAGAGAGAGAAGAAATCCATCAAATACAGCTGCTGCTGCGTGTGTGTGTGTGTGTGTGTGTGTGTGTGTGTGTGTGTGTGCGTGCGTGCGTTCCTCATACCCTGAAACAGTTCTTGAACTTCTTGCTGACAAAGTAGAGGATTATGGGATTGATGCAGGAGTTGATGGTTGCCAGATTTATGCTCAAATAATCAAACACTAACAGAAAACTGACACACAGAAACAACAACACAAACAGGCTAAAATCAATAAACAAAAGAAAACATATGTATTAAAATAGATGTTTCTGCACGTTTGTAGATCTGTATTGTGTTTGTTTACAGTATGTGTGTCTTACTTTAGTAGGTCACAGCGGCCGACATCATATTGAAAATAAACCATTTTCTTCAGGATGCGACTCAGATGAAGCGGAAACCAGCAGAGAGCAAAGATGAGGACCAGAGAGAACACGGCTTTGGCCACCTCACGCCTCTAAACACACACACACACACACCTCAATTGACGTTTCACCTTGTTTTCATTTCCATGAAATAAATTGTGCGTGCTACTTTTGGAAATATTGACCCTAAAAAGTTTCCAGTGTGCATACAGTGATATGAGTGGATGTTGTGTGAGTGTTGTACCTGTTTGATGTGTTCATTCAGAGAGAACTTCAGATCACCCATTCTGTTGCTGAGCATCTCACAGGTCATGAGTGTGTAGAAGACGGCGGTACACACCAGAGGAACGCAGAAATAAAAACCAAACAACCACCAGACCTTCACGTCCCTGTACAACTACACACACATACGGGAGTCACGGTTAATGTCAGAGCGACACACACATTTCATAAATTATCAAATACATTCATATTTTACATTAAAGTGTCATGCTGCTCATATTTAACATGAATGATGAATTATATTTTCACTTTTCCATATCATTTTCCTCTAACACAATAAGTGTCACCTGGTTGATATACAACTGTGTGGAGAAATTCTGTGCAGACTCATTTTACCCCAATTGACTCCCATGGTAGGAAAAAAAGTGTAGTGTAGTTAGTGAAAAGTGTCCCAGAACTGTTTGCTGTCCTACAGTCTTCAAAATATCTTCTTTACAATAAAGTCATTTTTCTTACTATGGAGGCAATGGGGGGATCTGGTTATACACATTCTTCCAAATATCTTTCTCTGGGTTCATCAGAACAAAGATTTATAGATAAGGAACAACTCGAAGGTGAGGAAATGATGACAGAATTGTCATATTGGGGTGAATTATCACTTTAAATCCATTATACAATATTTTGCATTGCTATCATTTCTAGTAGAAATTATTTTTAACGGAAAATAAATGTTCATAAAGTCAAGAGTTCTTGTCTTGTGAGGTGTTTGTGTGTTTTGCAAGTGTAGTTGTTGTGTTCTTACGGTCATGAACGGAGTCTCTGGTTTCAGCATGCAGGTTCGTAGGGTGACGTTGTTGTACTCGAAACTGACCATTTTAAAGCCGATGGCCTCAGGAACGGCCAGAACCACAGCAAACCCCCAGATGCACACAATCTCCACTGCAGTGGATGCTGGGATACCCACACCCTGCACACGACTCCAGGACGCCACAGCGCGATACCTGAACACACACAGAAATCAGCCGGCGCTCCTCACAATGTCAGTCCATGAGAAATGAGTAAGTGATGTTGATGTGAAAAGGTTTGAGTGATGGATTGATTTAGAGGTGGAGTGACGGTTGTGGGATACAAAATGCAGTTAATACATATAAAGATCATTGTGACGTGTGTGTGTGTTACCTGTCCACACTGAGAGCACACAGATTCAGAACTGTTATTCCGACGGAAGCTTTCTGTATGAATGGCATGAGTTTACACAGAAAGAGACCAAACACACTGTCATCAAAGGGCCATCGCATCGCCAGCAGCTGCAACACAAACACACACAAACATTCTACAATCAGAAGATCCAGACTATACACATGTTTCAGAAATCAAATCCCTGTTAAAAAACCTGCATGTGCTGGTTAGGTAGGTTATAAAGCATGGTAGCCTGGTTTGTGCTGGTTTAGATTGTTCTTAGCCGGTTTGTGCTGGTTTAATAAATTCATGAGCTGGTTTAAACTGGTCCTTAGCTGGTTTGGGCAGGTTTAAGATGGTTCTGAGCTGGTGTGAGCTGGTCATGTGCTGGTTTAAGCTGGTCATGTGCCGGTTTGAGCTGGTCATGTGCTGGTTTGAGTTTTTCATGTGCTGGTTTAAGCTGGTCATGTGCTGGTTTGAGCTGGTCAGGTGCTGGTTTAAGATGCTCTTGAGCTGGTTTAAACTGCTCCTAAATCAGCTCAAGACCAGCCTAAACCAGCACAAACCAGCTACCATGCTTCAAAACCTACCTACTCAGTATATGTTGTTTTTTCAACAGGGAGATCAAACGCATGTTACAGAGTACAAAACACACAAAGAGTTAAAATAGTTTTTGTAGAATGTGTGTGGGGGGGGTATAAGATATGACAGCTGGTGTTAAAGCACTTTTATCTTTAGGTGTGTGTGTGTGTGTGTTGTGAGCCACACTGATAACTGTCCCAAAATAAGTCTGACCTAATGTGGACACACAGAATGGAGGGTTCTGATTGGTTGTGGAGTTTGCTAACGCGTGTGTTACCTTATACACGTTGATGGGTTTATCGATGGCGATATATATGAGATCTCCCAGTGCCAGGCTGGCGATCAGAGCGTTGGGCCCGTTCCTCATGCTCTTGTTCAGGTAAATGATTCTCAACAGTGTTGCGTTTCCCACCATCCCCACCACGAAGATGATGCAGGATAGCACCGTGTTCACATATTTAAACAAACCCTCGATGTAAGTCTGCCTCAGACACGCTGGGGGCAAAGATGGCCGACGCGCAACCGCTGACCTGTTGCTGGATAGACGGGCAACTTGATAGACAGTTTTGGGGTCAGAGGTCATGACGGCTGACCTTGCCGTATCCAAGGGGAGCGCAAGAGATTCAGGGTCGCCACGGTGATCAGAGAGTGGCTCTTTAGAGAGCGGAAGAGTGTTGGATGAGTTTGACTGACAGTTTCCATGACCAATCAGCACGCAGGATGCGGCGGTCATTAGCAGCATGACCTGACCGATGCCGTAGGGCCACATCATAGATCAAAGAGTCAAAGCGTCAAACGTTTCCCTGTGCGCAGTTCTGGAGAGCAGGAAACAAGGGAAACGTTTAAAACAATTTAAGGAAATGAGTTTGAGATGAATGCAGCTGAAATAGAAGCTCAAGACACACGGCTGTGCTGTCCATCCGTCACACATCCATTCAGACAGATGACGCACATTTAATGCACAGAACATTAAATGTAAACACGTTAACATTTCATGTTCAGAGAAATCCGAACATTTCCATAAAACAGTTTTTTAAAATTTATGTCACACACTGTGTGTCAATAATTGGGTGTTCATACACAACACTTTCCTTTAAACATCATAACAAACTACAAACACACACGTTGACAGCAGATCAATCAAACTTTAGGATGTTTACATGTGTTTTTTTACCGAAGAAACTGAGAAAACAACATCTAACAATCCTCACAAGTTCACAAAAAAAATCACACAATAAATCTGACTCTTGGTCATTTCAGTGTTTCTTATCCAAGAGAAGCTTTCAATAACGTCACACAGGTCTTCATTAGAGTTTCAAAAAGAACGTTTTAAAACGAGCTAAAGTCACCAATCAAATCTCAGTTCTCAACATGATTTAATTCTGATCGACTCATAATCTCACTGCTTGTTAAAAGCTGAAAGTAGGAGAAACGTCTGAGAACTCCATTAAGTCTCATCATGAGCAATCTTCTACCAATAACATCTGACAGTTTGTGAAATGCTGAAATAGTAGAAAGATGTCTGTAAACACACACAGAGAGATGTGCTGTGAAGCACACAGACAAACACTGACCTTCTGCTGATTAACAATGTCTTCTCGTGGACTTCACCAGACTTCAGTGATTCTAAACATCCCAAACGGAAGAAAACTCTTCTGTCAGAGTCAATCTACAGCAGAGACGTGTGTGTGTGAGCGAGAGAGAGACTTATCTTTAAACTGTGTGTGTTTATCTGTGGGATGTGGCCTTCCTGTCATTGGTTCTTATTTCAATTACACACAGACAGGCCACCCTGCGTTTATAACCCATCAGGATGTTATTTAATTGTCTATTTCATCTCATTTACTGACACTCCTGGGAAATAAAATATTTACTTCCAGCAACTTAAACCAACCCCTACCATGGTGATACCATAGAAGTGTGGACATAATAGTTCCACAGTATTCCTATCTTCCATTTCTCCAGTTAGGGTGAGAAAAAAAACTAGACAAATCTCTTAAAACTCACTTTCAGGGTGGATCATATGTGATTAGTTTTTTTAGCAAAATAAGCAAATATGTTTTCTATTCTATTCTATTCTTGTTAAGCACTTAAAGTGTAAACAAATCCTACAGTATAAATCACGATTGTTAGTGTTTCGTTTCAAATGTACAACACATTCTCAAAAGAAATGTTTTCTTTAATTTGACCATCTTATTTTACAATAATCACAACATTTTTTACTAGACGATCGGTAATATGACGAAAGTTGTGGTGACACTAGTGAATGGACAGAACTTCAGAGAAGACAGGTCAAAAGTCACCCAGAGCCCAGAGCTAAAGCCCTGGGAGCAATTACAGGCCTGACCTTATCAACTTTGACCTCTAGAGGGCATCCGTATTAGACACACACACACACATACACACGCACACACACACACACAGGTTTGTTTCACTGTATTAACTCACAAAGGTCCATTGTTTTCATGCAAATTATATTTTTTTATCCTTTAAATAAAGCCAGACAAAAACACACGGACAATCGAAGTAAAACATAACTTGCTTCAACTGAAATCCTTATTGCAAAAGATGACAAATAGCAAAGTTTTCCGATTAGAAGTGAAGTCAGTCCTGTAAACAAACACCCAGAGAAAATGAAAGAAAGCCCATTAAAGCAGTAGAATATTCTGAAAACTTCTTTATGAATCTGAGCTTCATTGACTTTAAAAAACATCCACACACATCAAAAGACGTTAATAAACCTTTAAGGTTCGTGTCAGTTTCCAAACAAATTGTTTTTCTTAATCAGAGTCACAATTAAACTCATGTGCTACTAGTAAACAAAACCAGAGTGCCAGTGGAAAAAGGTGTGTGTGTGTGTGCGTGTCTTCATATTGAGAACACATTGAGAGTCTTTGAAAAGAAATTAAAAATGAAACCTCATAATGAGCTTGAGCTCCAGCTCCCAGAATGCACCACTTCTGACAGAAATCTATCCATCCCTTCATCCTTCAAACCCGTCTCCTCACAGAGACACTCTCATGATGTGTGTAGCTGCTCAGATCTGAAGGATGGTTATTTCTTTGCTTTTCATGATCAAGTGTTGTGTTGATCTTTATCTGTTCTGTGTGATCCGTGTGAATAAACACGAGACAGCAGGCTTGTTGTTATGAAGCTGCTTTGATCTGTGAGGTTCGAGTATATTAGCTGACAGGAACACAATAATTAATTTAACGTTCTTCTGGTCACCACGAACACACCACAAAACTCACAGCAGACAGAATGAAGCGTTTTGAAGTCTCCAAACTATCAACTTTTTCCACATAAACTCAAGAGTGCTCACACACACACTCAGATATTAAAATGATCCCAAACCCTTTCAAGTTCAAGAGTTAAACATCAGCATATGTGTGTATATGTTTGTTATTCGTGTTGTGTATCTTCCGATCACAAAACTATTGCTTATATTTCTATAAACAGTATAATAAGGATGAAACACATTTATTTGCCTATACGGGAATCCAAAACAGTTACTCAATAAAAACTGTAAATGTGATATCTGCTAATCATCAGTAGTCCACAACTGTAGTAAAATTGCGAGACTATTTTGAACCATCAGTACTAAAGTATACAACAGTATTTTCTGCAACTATACTCTTGTACATGTCAGGAACGTGTATTAAATCTAAAGTTTTTTTGATCTAAATTTGTGTTATCTAAAATTTAAGTGTCTAAATACTTTATGTCTAATGTTTAAATAATGTATGTCATATTTATTCAAATGTAATCATACTCTTATCTAATCTGTGCTTCAGACTCAATTCTCGCGATGCTTTGACGTCATACACCGATCAGTCTGCATGAAGTCTGTTTCTAGGATGACCAGCAGGTGGCGGTGTTGCTCTAAACTGAGGTGTTTAGACACAAATTAACACAAATAATCCACATCAATATAAATAAGGTTATGAACATTTAACAAACAATCATTCTGTTGGTGAATTTAATAAGTGATAAATTCTATATGTCTGTGAAGGAGGCCACAGAGAGAGACTCCTCAGAATATCAGTTCACTCACGAGCGGATCGCACGCGCTCCAAACTACTCCGATCATCAACGGTAAGAAAACAACATTACATTTATTTTAATCCATTCATTCTTCAATTCAGCTTCTCGTGTTGTTTTTATAAAGACTCAATAACTTTAATGTATGATTTGTGAAGTAAGACTAACTCATTTTCTCTGTGAGTGCTCTGTTAAAACTTTTCTTTAAATTAAAGTTGAGAAAGAGTGTAACGTTGAAAGCTGTTGGAGTTTAAAGTAAGATTTAATGTTGATTCATTTATCTATTTGTCGTTTGTTATGACTGAAGAGTATTGAATGGTAATAAGGTTAACGTACATTATGGAATAAGATTATGATTATGATAATCATTCGGTAAAAAAGTTACGTTGAACTATGTTTTGTGTGTCCGTGTGTAAATATGAAGAATTTGTCAAAAAAATACAGAATTATGATTTCTGTCAGACAATAGATTCCTGTAAATACAGTTAATGTTGCAGTTATGGCATATAAAACTCTAACTGTAATCCATGCACGACACAAATCTTCAAAACAAACATGTGACATGCATTTACATTTAATGGATTTGCTGACACAATCTTCTAACAAATGAGCTTCAGAAACACAAAACAGTTTGAAGTCATTGGTTATATGGTTTTATGGTCAGTCAGTGTGTGTGTGCGTGTGTGTGTGTGTGTGTGTATGTGCGCGCGTGTGTGTGTGTGTGTGTATGTGTGTGTGTGTGTGTGTGTGTTTGGGGGTCTGTGGTCATTTTCATAGTGAACTCTTCAGCAATGACTTTCTTATTTAGTATTTTTGTCTTGACATCCAGTACTTGTGTCAAAAATGATTGATTCAAGATGCATTTTCTTGATGAGCAAAATAAGTTTTTAGACAAAAAATATGAAATTTCAGTGAATTTGTGTTTAAGACTAGCAAAACAATTCTGTTAATGTGGTGACAAAAATAATCTTCAATTAAGGTTTATATTTTTCTGAGACACTAAATTGAAGATCATTTTTTTCTACCCTGTTGGCAGATTTTTTTTGCAAGTTTTAGACACAAATTCAATGAATTGTCTTATTTTTTCTCTTAAAATAAGACTTATTTTGCTCACCATGAAAATGCATCTTGATTCAATATTTTTTTTACATGAGTACTGGATGTCGAGACAAAAATACTAAATAAGAAAGTCATTTTTTGCAGTGTGGCTGAAGAGTTCACTATGAAAATGACCACAGACCCCCGAACACACAAGACTTATTTTCTTAGGTGATTTTGCTCATCAAGAAAATGCATCTTAATTCAAGAACTTTTTGACATGTAGGAAAACAAGACAAAAATACTACGCAAGAAAGTCCTTTTTTGCAGTGCATGTCCACTTTCAAGGGCTCTAAAGCAGTGTCACAGGTGTCTACGGGCACAGTCCCCAGTCTGCAGTTCTGTGTCCAGACGCATCTGTTTGCTGTATTAACAGAATGTGTGTTTTAGATCTTCGCATGGATTAAAAACTGCTCAACTGCTGTCAATAATGTGAAGGGTGTTTGAATCTCAGGGTGTGATGGGTGTTAGGATGTTGTGTTTCCAGTGCACAGGGGTAGTGTGCACACCCAATGCTTACTGGTCAAAACCCTCCTCTTATAATCTGTCTTCAGTAATATATGTAGTTGTACAAACGCTGTGTTTGTTGAGACCCCTTTAGCCTCAATGAGATTCATTGGTGACGCGACAACAGAAGAACTCCATGTAGGGAGATTTTGCCATCTCGCACGTTCCCTGTTTGAACAGGAAGAGTTTTGGCTCAAGAGATCATGTCTGAAGAGAATACGCCATCCTGCAAAACCAGGAGGGATTTCCAGTCCAGATCTGAGACAGACGTATGGTCTGCTGTATTAACGTTAAGCTTCAAAATCTAAATATTAATTTGTTTACTCACCCTGGAGTCCGTAGAAACAGGTTTTCATCATCTGTGAAACTTGAAGAGATGTACACTTCTCCATATGTAAGTACATGCTAGATGTGTACCTCACTCACACACACAGGTTGAGAGAAAGTATTCATTTAAGAGCAGATTGATGATGATGATGTCATCCATCCTTTAAACACGTGGAAGTGTCAGATTTTAAATTCAGTTTGTGTGTAAATGCAGAATAGTTTTCGATACAGGTAATGTTTGTGTGCATGTTTGTGTGTGTGTCTGTCGTGCCTGTGCGTTCGTGTTTGCGTGCATGCGTCCCTCGGTGGTCTGAGTAGAGATGTTTGGTTCTTTTCCAACTGTACACTGTTATTTTTGGATTCAGTCATGGAAAAATAAGAAAGCTTACATTACACCACAGAAACACACACAATAATGTTGTGTTATTAATACACAACGTGAGCGCAAACACACAGATCCCTAACAGAAAACGTTTAGCATTTTTCCAGTAAAACACACACAGACACACAGAGAGAGCCCAGAGCTGTGATTGGTTTGATGTGAGGTGTATCAGGGTCTGTTTTGGGTTTTTGGGGGTTTGTGTAGGTGTTACAATGGTTTATTTTTAGCCTCATGTAACTGGGCATGCAGGACGGATACTCACAGGAAATCAGGCCTCTCTCCTGCATCTTCTACTTCCTGTTACTCCTCACAGAAATAACTTTCACCATGAAGAACCAGCCAATGTGTGTGACGTTTACACGTTGAAGGTCTCATGAAGTCATGTGTACTTAAAACAGTCATCAAGAATCATTCCAGGTGTTTTGCTACCGTCAACTTTACATTGTGTAGCTGGAGTTAAACCACAGTGACACACTGTCTGTGACAGCTCACTGCTGAACATCCTGGAATGTTTGTCAGATGATGTTTCCCATGTCTACTCCTGACCTCAGACAGAACACACTAGAGCTCATGGGAAAACATTCATACTACACATTCACTAATACACAACCTTCTTACACACACACACGCGCACACACACAAAAATCTTACTTATTCACAAATACACAACATTCTTACACATCTTACACACACAAAATAACATGTTACATACCCACAAATACACAACATTCTTATACAGAAACATCTTACACACACATGCACACACAAAAAAACATCTTACATACTCACAAATGCACAACATTCTTACACACACACAAACATCTTAAACACATACAAACAAACATCATACAACCTCACAAATACACAACATGCACACACACACACACACACACGCACAGACACCCACAATGATTATTGTTTCTGGATTTATTGGATTCATTTGTCAGCTGAAGTTATTCTATTGTGTGTACTGTTATTCTGTGTGGCCGTGGGTCTCTGACCTCTGTGTTTATAGAATGTGGGTGACATCCTGTCAGAAAAATAAACAAGCGTGTTCTTGTGATTGTCGGAGTGGAATTCCACTCAACCGTCTCCACACTTGAACTTAAAACACTGAAACTCAGAAAGCACAGACTCAGTAATATCAACACACTTCTCATCATTCTTTGAGCCCAGAACACAGATGCTCTCTAGCGCCTCCTGTCTACCGGCAAAATGAGCAGAAGTCAGTCACTGCTGCTGCTGTTCATACACCTGCTGACGGCACAGGTGAGATTATGTCAAAACACTGAGAAACTCACATGCTAAGAATCAATATTAGTAGTTATCATTATAACTCGTCTCATATGATTTGAGAAAAATAAAACACTGGACATGAGCAAATAGACAATAGCAAAACTTCTCAATACAAATTCAGAATGATTTGTTTAATTCTGCTGATGACTTGTCAAAATCATGATTGTCTTTATCAGAAATTAATCTACTGGATTGTTCAGATCTTGTGTTGTTTATTTCTGTGTTTCAGGTGTGTCACTGTGACAATGTGTTTATCACAGCGAGGATGTCAACAGAGCCGGTGACAGATATCCCAGCATCCGGACAGGATCTGGGAGTATCACGTGAGCAAATCCTCTCTGCTCAGTTTGAGTGTTACCTTAAAATACTGCAGGACCCTTCACGTACTGAACCAGGTGAGAGACAACTTGTATTGTGGTCTGTAAGGTTTGTACGGATGACAATCAATGACATTTTCTTTAGGAAATGTAAAAATATTCATATGTTTGTCCTGTTGAGCTCTGCGCACTAAACCTTGTCTCCGCTGGACATTTTACGGACTTGTTGTTCAGTTTAGTGGTTAAAGGGGTGATTTCAGGATGTTGTTAATGGTTAAGAGCACACAAACATTAATTCCAGCAAAACGTATTTTTAATCATGAGAAAAAATCTCCCACAAGAATGAAAAGAACACAAGTAAATGAGAATGTGTGTGCCGTTAAAAGACAGGAAGAGATTTTGAGGACCGCTGGGTTTGTTGTACGTTTCCTTACATTGTACACAAAGATCTGCTCTGAGGAAACTTGTTTAAACAAATGAAAAGAAACGTCTTGGGTTACTTGGCTGTTACCATGTTCCCTGAAAAGCGGGAACGAGATGCTGCGTTTCAAACGCTATGGGAACGAGAATACCAACGCCGCCGCACTGGAAGTGTCTGGACTCCCGAGGTTGTGTGACGTGTGTGCACAATCCGAGAGGAGGCCTCAGATAGGACTCTGGGATGTAGACTCCTGGACACGTGAGCCGGGAGTGGCATGGACATCCAGACTATAAAATCTAACAAATGTGTGCGGAGAGGACCAGCCCGCCGCATCACACACTTGCTGCAAGGGGACACCTCTTGCTAAGGCCATAGAAGATGAAACCCCCTTGTGGAATGAGCTCTGACTCCTAGAGGTGAAGCTTGACCGCGCGCCTCATAGGCCAGAGCAATAGCATCCCTCACCCAATGTGATATTGTTTGCTTGGTTGCAGCCGCCCCTTTGTTGCGGCCCCCATAGCATATAAAAAGTTGCTCTGATTTACCCCACTGGCTAGTGCGGTGGACGCAAGTCTGAAGAGCACGTACCGGACACAGTAGGTGTAATCGTTCATGCTCCGACATCATGAACGGCTGAGGACAAAAGGCCTTAAGAATAACTGGATGCATGGTGGAGAACGGAACTTTAGGAAGATAACTCGGGTGAGGATGAGGTGAGCTTTGACCATCCCAGGGGCAAAATTTGAACAGGACGGCGAAGTCGAGAGCGCCGGCAAATCTCAGATTCTCTTAAGAGAGGTGATTGCCATTAGAAAAACAACTTTAAAGGTCAGAAGCCTGACAGGCGTTGACTCCATAGGTTCGAAGGGGGCGCTAACTAGACCCTCGAGCACTGTCGCTAAGTCCCACTTAGGGACTGTCCTTCTAGAAGCAGGCATCAGCCGCCTCGCTCAACGAATAAAGCGGGCAACTAAAGTGTGCTTTCCCACAGAAACCCCATCAATCAGGGTGTGGCAGGCCGAAATGGCGGCCACGTAAACCCTGAGAGTACCGGGGCTTATCCCTGAGGACAGTTACTCTTGCAGAAATTCCAACAGTGAAACGATCTGGCAGTGAATTGGGTCTGCATGGTGTGCAAGGAACCATCTGTCAAAAACGCTCCATCTAAGGGCGTAGCACCTTCTAGTGGATGGAGCCCTAGCACTTAGAATAGTCTCTACTACATCAGGCGGGAGCCCAGTGCCTCTCAGCTGGTGCCCTTCAGGGGCCAGACATGGAGGTTCCAGAGCTCGGGACGAGGATGAAACACTGTCCCCTGTGCCTGAGATAAAAGATCTCTCCTGACTGGGATCGCCCAAGGAGAAATGTCTAGGAGGGATACTAGGTCCAAGAACCAGATTCTGGTTGGCCAACGGGGAGCTATCAATAAGAGGCGAGACCCCTGTTGACGGACCTTCGCCAGGACTCCCGGGAGCAGAGCTGTCGGAGGAAATGCGTAAGGAACGCAGTCTGGGCCACGTATGGGCCATCGCGTCCAGACCCAGGGGAGCTGGATGAGTCAGAGAGGAGTAGAGGGGACATTGTGCTGTCTCCTGCGTAGAAAAGAGGTCAACCTCTGGTTCGTAAAATCTTTCCCAGATTTTTTTGACTACTTCGGGGTGGAGTTTCCATTCCCTGTTTGTCACAGCTTGTCTGGAAAGTAAGTCTGCTCCCTTATTCATATGCCCCGGGATGTGAATTGCTCTGAGGGACAGAAATTTGCCCTCTGCCCAGGGCAAAATCTGCCGGGCCAATTTGTTCAGGTGGCGCTGAAGTGTTGTCCAACCGCACTAGGACATGGTAGCCTCGTAACTGCCGGAGGAAGTATTTCAGGGCCCGAAATACAGCCATCATTTCCAGGCAATTGGAAATGACCTCTCCAGATCCCTTGGGCTAGACGGGCATTTAAGACCGCCGCCCAACCCATGAGGGATGCGTCTGTCGTTAGCATCTTGCGACGACAACACGGACCGAGAGTGGGACCTAAAGTCAGAAACCGAGGTCTGAACCACATAGAAGGGGTGCGAAGCCCCTGGCGCGTCACCCTTATATACCTCTGGGTGTTGGCCCTTGGATGAAACCCCCTGACTCTGAGCCACAACTGAAAGGGTCTTATATGCAGGAGGCCCAGAGGTATCACTGTGGAAGCCGCCGCCATGAGACCTAGAACTCTCTGAAAGTAATGATTTGTCACTTTCTGGCCTAACCTGATGCTCCTCAGGGTGTTTTGGACGGACTCTACACGTGCAGGAGACAGTTGTGCCTGCATTTCGATCGAGTCCCATTTGACCCCAAGATTTTGCCCAGGGGAAAGAACGCTCTTTTTGAAGTTGAGTCTCAACCCTAGAGCTTTGATATGAGCTAGGACGAAATCCCGATGTCGAAGCGCTAGCTCTCGAGACTGAACTAAAATCAGCCAGTCGTCTCTCTAATTCAAAATGCGGATGTCCCGGAGTTGCAAAGGAGACAGAGCTGCATCCATGCATTTTGTGTACGTGCGTGGTGACAAGGCTAGGCCGAATGGAAGAACCTGATACTGGTAAGCTTCACCCCTGAAAGCGAACCTCAGGAATCTTCTGTGTTGTGGCAAGATCTCTATGTGAAAGTATGCTCCTTTGAGATCGATCGTCACGAGCCAGTCGTGACACTGAATTTGAGACACAATCATCTTGATTGTCAACATTTTGAACTTGAGTGTCTTCAAGTAGCGGTTTAATCCGCAAAGATCTAGAATTGGACGCAACCCCCCATCCTTCGTGGGGACTAGAAAATACCGGCTGTAATAGCCTGACTATCTGTCTGATAGGGGAACATGTTCTATGGCCCCTTTGTCCAGCAGAGCTTGTAATTCTTGTGTCAACAGATTCACTCACTCTGGTTGCACGGAAGTGCGAGATGCGAGGTGGTGGTCTAGTGGGTTAAACCACTGAACTGGTAAATCAAAGGTTGCTGGTTCGATCCCAGCAGCCACCACCAGTGTGTCCTTGAGCAAGACACTTTACTCCATGTTGCTCCAGGGGGATTGTCCCTGTAATAAGTGCACTGTAAGTCGCTTTGGATAAAAGTGTCTGCCAAATGACTAAATTAAATTAAAATTAAATGAAATTAATTAAAATTAAGTGGAGACCACGCCGTTGAATCGCGGAGGGCGATATGCAAATGGAATTCTGTAGCCTTTGGTTTCAGTCCTTTCTACCCATGGAGAGATACCTGGGAGTAGTTTCCACGCTGCCAGATTCTCTGAAAGGGGTATCAATGTCGACACTTCGTCCTGTTGGGGGGATTTTTGAGACCGCTAATCCCCGAAAGGCTGGTAGCTGCGGGGATTGCAAAGCGGCCCTGTGAGGGTATCAAAGAGGAGCCTCTTGTTTCTCTTGGAATTTTGGGCACATCTCCAAACGGTCCGGAAGGCGAGATCGAGGCATCAAGGAGAAAGGCTCTGTCCCTGTCCTTGATGCCTGTGAGGTTCAACCACAGGTGCCTCTCCGCAGTAACCAAAGCAACCATAGATCGCCAGTGCTGACATCATCCAGTAGGTCAGCCTGGTATGCCTGCAGAACCGCCAAGGTGTGCAGGGCAGCACCAGCCTGACCCGCTGCCTGAAAAGCCTTTCCCACCAGCGCAGATGTGACTCTGCAAGGCTTGGTGGGAAGAGAAGGCTTTTTCAGGGATGACGACATTCCAGGGGAGAGATAGGTACCGTCTCTTCCACCTTGGGCATCGACATGTATCCCTGTGTCTTCGCACCAACGACGGTCGAGTAAATCGACGTCGATGGCACAAAAACACTGGAGGAATGAGGTTTCTGCCATGAGCGAGATAGCTCGCCGTGGAGATCCTCAAAGAAAGGGAGGGCCCGATTTTGGGGCTCCTCCCTCTGGCCACCCGGAGAGGTCGAAATCGGAGAGGATCCTCTCACAGGGAGGAACACATCTCCGATCCAAACCAGTCATGGTTTTATTAAATTTTCCTTATTCTTACACTAGGCTAAGTAACTCAGAGAGTGCTTGGTCACTAGTGTTGGAATCTAGGTAATATCTTCTTTTTTTTTTAAGTGAAAACAACAACAGAGGGTGACTTCTCCCTCACAACACATGCACACACAAAGCGGTCCTTGAAGACAAAAGAACCTGATGACGCGTCCGCATTCACACGTATTTATAACCGGCAGGTGCGGGTGTAATTAGCCACGTCACCTGCCAAGGTTATTTAAAGCCAAAATAATTTTTGCCGTGTTTGACACACGTGCTTCACAACCGGTCGAACAAAGACTGTTCTCCCATAGCGTTTGAAACGCAGCATCGAGTGTAGCTTTTGAAAGGGAAAATAATTATAGTAATACAGTAAAATGAAATAAAGTGTGATGTATGTAGTGCAACTTAAAGTGCTTTATAATATATGTAAAAATATAAAAACAGAAATAGAGTATAGTTTAAACAAAGCAAAATATGCATATAAGTAGCAGAATAAAGGTATATAATAATATAATATTTTGTAGATATATTGGACACATCAGGACAGGACAGATTGAATGTTTTCTCTTGTGTTGTAACAGACAGACACATCCTTTGGGTTTCCTAACAGATACGGCAGTTTCTCATCGTTTGACTTTCCAACGTCTGGTGTATGGAGTTGATTTTTCCATATAACACTGTCCGTATATCCCTGTATTTTGTGCATTCTGTTAAAGAGGCCCTAACACACAGGGCTTCTGCCAATCTCATATTAATCTTGAGTACCTATAGAGTAGTATTGTATATGTCGTATCTTCGAAGTGAATTTAGTCAGTCTGGTCAGTCCTCCTGTGTCCCTGGACGATCAATTTTTGATAATATTCATTTGATAAGAGATATTTTTGATGTTTCTAAAATAATGGGTTTAGAAATGGGTTTGATTTCCTTAGACCAAGAGAAAGAGTTTGATTGTGTAGAGCATGACTATGTGTGGAAAACTCTACAAGCATTTGGCTTTAGTTCTGATTTTATTGGATATAAAAACTTTTATACAAGGACATTGAGAGTGTATTGAGAGTTAACGGTGGCTTGTGTGCTCCTTTTACAGTGTGTCGAGGGGTAAGACAGGGCTGTTCTCTGTCTGGGATACTTTACACATTGGCAATTGAACCACTTTTAATTAAATTGAGAAGTGTTTTAGAAGTGGTATCTGTACAAGCATGGAAAAACACTCTATGTTTATCAGCATATGGTGTTGATGTTGTCATAATATTTTACAAGCAAAAGATGTTGACACGTTATTAAAAACATTGAGGGATTTTGAAATCATCTTCGACTAGAGTTAACTTGGGTAAAAGTGAAGCAGTGTTAGTAGAAAAGTGGGTCGCCAACTCTCCCAATGGTTTTAAATATTTAGGAGTGTTTTTAGGAGATGAAATGATCGTTCAGAAAAATTGGGAGGGAATAGTTGAAAAACTTGAAGGTCGTTTAATGAAATGGAAATGGATTGTAAAGAGTTTATCATATAGAGAACGTGCCCTCATTATTAATAATCTGGGGGCCTCTTCTTTATGGCCTCTTTTACTATGACACCGACTGGATTGTATTGATCCACCTGCTTATTTACTTGGGAAGTAAATTAATTTTATAATTTTTTTGTGGGATAAAGTACATTGGGTGCCCCACAATGCATTGTATTTATCAAAGGAAGGACAAGGACTTGTGCATCTACAAAGAAGGACTACAGCTTTGTGATTGCAGCTTGTACAGCGATCCCTTACTGGCTCAGAGAACTGAAGTTAGTGGCCAGCATGATTTTAAAGACTGCTACAGGACTATGCTTGGATAAATCTTTGTTTTTGTTGGATCCCAAAAAAATCATCACATCCAGGATGCCAGAGTTTTAGAAGAATCTTTTTAAAGTATGGGACCTCTTTAAGGTAAAAAGCACTTTGTAATCAGGTTCAAGGTTTATGGAAGAAAGGAGGCAGGGTCGGCTCGGGCTGGAAGACAAGAATCTTTTATTCTGTTCCGTTTAACACAAACGTAGTGCCACTGCGCTTAACAATACTCATTAACTCAGAATGTCAAATATCACACTGCTTTTCCGGAGCTCTGTCCGTGAGATTCCTTTCAGCTCCTTTGTTATCTCGGTTGTGTCTTCCAGCCTGTCTCTCTCTCGATCTCCTCTGAATCCTGCCAACCTTTAAGCGGTCTCCTCACCAATCACTGTAATGAGATGCCGTGTCTCTCCTCCCCGGTGCAGATGTCACTAAACCACGCCCCCCTTGCCACAAACTTTTTCTATGTCATCTTTATTCTGGCTGTTGAAGGAACCCCTGATCTATGGATCATGTTTGGACAGTTTGAGTGCATATGGGACAAAGAAAGCATCTTTCATTAAATCTAAGATTTGAACTGATGGATGTTTAGTCAATGTGGCTTGCCAATGTTCTGGAAAAGCTGAGGATGTAGCTGTTCTTTTAGGAGGGAAATCCATTCGAATCATTACACAAGTACTGAAGAAATTACAATCTGTTTTTACAACAGAAGAATCACAAATGCTTCAAGGTTACAATGAAGAGGAATCATCCCTCATGAGAAGGACCAGTTGTTTCCTAATCTGGTTCTGTCACAAAATATGGTTGATTGTACAGGGTTTGGAAATCTTAAAAGGTGACATATATGGATTTGAATGAGATTAATCGTAAACTGCTGTATAAAGCTTGTGTAAAAGGGACTACATTAAAGATTTGACACACTGTGGCGTACTGTTTTTAAGTTGAGTAATAGTATTAGACTGGAGATCACTTTACAAGCCACCGTTTAGTAAAAGAGCTGGAGATCTAAAATGCATCTGCATGGTATTACTGTTATTTCTGTTTTAAATCCAGATGTTAGCAATGAATGTCCTTTTTGTTTTCGAAGAGATACCGTTTTTCACACCATTTTATATTGTTCAAGACTTAAACCTTTATTTGATGGTTTTCAAAATCTTTTAAAGGATGAATGTCAATTGCTACATTTTATTTGGGGAAAAGCCAAAATGGCCATCTACATTAGCAGAAGAGATAAGATTGAGCAAAGTATTGATTATAATGTTGAAATGGTGTGTGCACCTATGATTAAATCAAGATTTTAATTGATTTTTGTTTTCACAAAGCTTTGGATTCCTCACATATTTTTGAAAGAATATGGTGTCATAGAGGAGCTTTGTGTTCTGTAATTGAAAAATAATTTTACTTTACACACTTTTTAAAATAGTATACATTTATTTATAGATTTGATCTAACTAACTCTTTTTGTGAAATAAAGAGGATTGAAAATTCCAAAAACTCTCTCTCTCTCTCTCTCTCTCTCTCTCTCTCCTCTACAGTCATCTGTCATTGAAGGCTTGAATGTGATTATACATTTTTGTATAATCTTGCAGACTACACAAGTGTATGTATTCAGCACTCACACAGTTGTTTATGTCGCCCCCTGCAGGACCGTACTGTAACCGCACATGGGATGGCTGGTTGTGTTGGGGAGACTCCGCCCCTGGCACTTCTGTACAGCTCTGCCCCTCTTACTACCATGATTTCGATCCATCAGGTAATGCTGTAAGACTTCATACACGTGCTCACAAATACACACACACACACACACACACACACACACACACACGTGCAGTGAGTTACTGGTGTGCTCTTATAACCTTATGCATTTCATTCATTTAGAAAAAGTGACCAAAGTGTGTAACTCAGACGGCCACTGGTTCCGACATCCAGAGAGCAACCGATTGTGGTCCAATTACACCCAGTGTTCAGCATACACAGAGCAGAAGCGCAAGGTCTTCAGCTTCATTCAGAAATATCTACTGTTTCACAGTCCTGTTGTCTTTAGATAACGTGTGTTTCTGCTGTTCTTCTGCAGCTCACGTTTGTCAGTTTTTACCTTGCTGTGTTGGGCCACGTCCTATCCATCATCTCACTCCTCATCTCCATGTGTATCTTCTCCTATTTCAAGTATGTCATTAAACTCATCACAGATTCTCACCTGCAGATGTTTGTTTGATTCTCCTGGCTGCTATCTGAGGCCGTGTCCAAATACCTCCACTTGCTGTCTTGGCCACTTCAGGGCGCGTGCAGGAAATAAGAGCGCAAGTGTGACCAATGTCTCAAAAATCCCAAAGTGCAGTGTGTTTAACGCACACTAAACCCACACTAGCTTGCCAACATGCATAACTAAATGCCAAAATGCATCATGTTCTGGATATATCATCATACTTTTTGCTCGGGTCTCGCGTGATGTTGTGGAAAGCTTTCCAGTGTATGCTATTCTACTACTTTTTAAAGTTATATCTTCACTTAATCTATGTTTGGCTAACGTGTTTTTCTTTTGTTTTTGCTTTTTTGGGTACAGCTGCTTTGATACAATATAAATATTGACTAGACTATATAATTAATTAGATATCACATATAATTTCTTAGTAAAACGTAGGTTGAACGTTTTATTGGTGAAAAACTTAGATACCCCACATTAATTAACGTTTGCACTTGCTAAGTGTGTCCCATAGGGTTAGAAACACTACATGCTGACTTGGGATCTTCATGCCCACTAGAACACTTGGGCCAAAAACAGGAAATACATCATGAAAGTAGTCAAGTGGTCAAGTGCAAAGACCGCAAGTGGGGGTATTTGGACGCAACCTAAGTGAACTGATGGTGTTTGATTCACCTGTCTGATGAACTGATGGTGTTTAATTCACCTGTGTGCTATCTGAGTGAACAGATGGTGTTTGTGTGCGCAGATGTTTGAGCTGTCAGCGCATCACTCTTCACAAAAACATGTTCACTTCATTCATCCTCAATTCAGTCGCCACCATCGGATGGCTTCACGTGGTCACTGGAAAACAGCAGCAGAAAACTCACTTTGTAAGTGAAGATAATCGGATTAATTCATGCAGAACGTATTTCACCGTGTTGACATGACTGTGTGTTCAGGCTCAGATTGGTTGTAAGATTCTGGCCAGTATAATCCATTACACGTCCTGTTCCAATTACTTCTGGATGCTGTGTGAGGGAATCTATCTGCACACGCTCATCATCGTGGCTGTGTTTGTAGGAGAACAGCAGCTGGGCTGGTACTACCTCCTCGGGTGGGGTGAGTGAGATTGCGTTAATCACAGAGACTCACGATTCGTCAAAACACATCTGATGTCATGACATTCATCTTTGAGTCCAGCTATGTTTCAGTGTGTTGGATAAGAGTGAAGAAAATTTCTTATGTTTTTGTGCTGTTTATTCATCCTCACTTTTTAAATCCCGTCTGTCTATATTTACGCTATAATGTGGGTCAGACCAAATTATACTTTGAAAATATTGAAGCACTGTTAACAGACAGCAGGTAAAGCCACATGCTTGATACTTCTGCTCCTAAAGGAATATTTCACCCAATGACTTAAGTCATTTTTCTTCGTACTATGGAAAGTCAATTATTCCTCATTTCTTGTTATTTATAGAATCATTATTATTTGAGAAAGCAATTTGAAAACTTGAATTATTCAGTTGATAAAACAAGCTTACAGTAGTGTAGTGATGTGGGTCTTTTTCAATAGAAACACTGTCATTATTTCTTCCCGTATTGCAGGCTTTCCAGTGATTCCTGCTGTCGTACACGCTGTGGCACGTCTGCACTTCCACGATGACAAGTAAACCTGGACCGATTTCATTTCTCGCTTCAGTTTGAGCTGTTAAAGGTTTTCAGGTGTTTTCAGGTTTTCTTGTGCTGTGTTTGACAGTTGTTGGGTCATTAACACAAACCTGCTGTACATCACACACGGACCCATTCATGTGGCTCTGCTGGTGGGTTTCGTCCTCTCGCCTGCAGTCACACAATCACGCAAGTTGAAATTGGATCTGTCTGTGTGTTTTTCTACATGTACACATGACCGGATGTCTCTGTCCACCCTCCCTCAGGTCAATCTCTTCTTTCTTCTCAACATTGTGAGGGTGTTGATCACTAAACTGCGGGTCACTCATCGGACCGAGACCAACGTGTACATGAAGGCTGTGAGAGCCACGATCATTCTGGTGCCCCTGCTGGGAGCTCAGTTCATCCTGGTGCCCATGCAGCCCAGTGGACGCGTCTCACTGGCCGTCTACGAGTTATTCATGAACATCTTTACACATTTTCAGGTCGGTGTGAGAGGATTTATGCACACATTAAATAACATCACTGTACATGTGTGATATCAGAGAGATTCTGTGTATTCATGAAACATGTTTATGTGTCTGCAGGGGCTCCTGGTTGCTATAATGTTCTGCTTCTGTAATGGAGAGGTACAGTACTCCACCACTTCTGTTTTAATGATCAAACGGACAAAAAACTCTACAACGCGTGTTTCCTCTTCCTCTCGTGATGCTTTTTACTGTTAGCTTACTGTATCAATGTTCTTCTCATACTGATCTGAATCAAAGCAACCTCCTCAGGGTGATTTTTAGACCATCTTTCTCTCCAACATCTCTCGGCTGGAAGGTATCTCCATAGATATCCATGAATGTCTCCGCTTAAAGCCTCAGTACCACAGGTCCTAACCATAGGGTCCTAACTCGTCTCTGCTGGAAAGTCTTTGTAATTTTGGCACATGTCCTAGCTCCTGCCTGACTTTTATCCTTCTTCTTATACTTCAAATCCACAGACCCTTTATTTCATGTAATAAATTAGACATGGCTCTTTCTAATAGTCTACAGTTTTTCTTGATCTCTTCCCTGCGTCAATTTGAGAAGACACGTGCTATCTCAGCCGACGGCATCTTTTTGTACTGTGGTGGCCACCGTCGTTTATGGACTGAGAGCTTGGCTGCCATTCTCAAACTCACCGCTAGTGGTCGCTATAAATTCCACTCTAGACCTTTAAAAGTGTCAATCCCATAGAACAGGTGTCAAGCTCAGTTCCTGAAGGGCCGCAGCTCTGCACAGTTTAGCTCCAACCAGCTCTAAACCACAACTGCTTGGAAGTTTCTAGTAATCCTGAAGATGTTGGTTATCTGAATCAGGTGTGTTTGATTAGATGTTGGAGATAAACTGTGCAGAGCTGCGGCCCTACAGGAACTGAGTTTGACACCTGTGCCATAGAATGTTTAAAGGTTTTAATAATTCATTAATGAATTACACATTAATTGAATCTTATACATGTACAATTTCTTTAAATGTGGAAAACAAAAAGTTTTTATCTACAAAAATATCAAATAATTTGAAAAACGTATTTTATAACTCCATATATAAGGTACTAGCAGATGTGTTATCTTTACATAAAATCAAACTTAATGTTAATATCTTTGTGTGTGTGTGTGTGTGTGTGTGTAAAAACATTACGAAGGATGAGAAAATCAGTCATGGACACTTCTTTCTTCCGCTATTTCTTCATTTTTATTCTTCATTAATTTTCTGTCAATAATTTTATGGTAATTTTTCGTCATTTGAGAACATCTAGTAGAACATCCACTTGTTTTTTTCACAATATAAAAATTTAACTCTGTTTAAATTACAAAACATAATGCACAAATCGGGACGCGAAGAATATGAATTTCAGCATTAAAACAATTAAATACACAAATAATTAATTCCCGTGTAAAAATTGTGTAGAGAACACAATTACAAGGTCATTTTTTGTGGTGGTGAGTTATATGTTTTATTATCAACATCTTTACTGCCGTGATGTTTCGTGAGAATGATCCATCTATGTGCTAGTGAGTCACTTCTGTTCTGACTGCAGATTGGCTGTTTAATCTCTTCTAGATGAATAATGAAGATAAACACTAATGGATGAAATACAATAGTAAATGCTGCAAAAATAGATTTCTCTTCCTTAGTTTTATGTTTGAAGTTGATTTATGAAATGTTTGTGGTGTGCAGGTGCAGACTGCTTTCAGACGGAGGTATGCTCAGCACAGCTCTCAGTGGAGACGCAGACGTCTGGTGACGACCGATTCTCACTGTAACTACCACACAAACTCCTCCATCACTGAGAACAGCCGCGTCACCATCGGTCTAGAACAGGAGAATATGCACGTGCTCAACGGACAGAGCAACGGCAGACGACGGTCACAAGGAGAACATGACAGAAGCGTGGAGACGTCTGAAATCTGAACGTTCGTCCAGCCGAAGAAGATCTGTGTTAACCTTACTGACATCTTACTGTTCTCACACATGATCTCACATATCTCGCAGCATCACACACAAACATTTACAAGCGTCTAGATCATGTCACATGATCACAGCTCCTCATCTGAGATGATGTGAAGTTATGCAGATGTATGCGAGTAATCCGGATCATAATGATTTCATGTAAACAGAACTGATGTTTATTCCAGGTGTTAATGATTCTAGATGAACTGTAAACCTGTGTAGTTATCTGTGCATACGTCATATGTCACACTCCTTTATTAGTGTGCATTCTGTTTGTCTGCTCACAAACATTAGTGTGCACATTTAGCAGAGGCTTTTATCCAAAGTGACTGACAGAGAAATTAGGAAACAATAGTGAGATTCACACACTGAAAATGTAGAATATTTAAGCATGGCATCATTTTTTCAGGATAAACTGATCACAAATGTCTCTTTATACTGTAAATAGATCATATATCAACTAGTTTTTTCCTCACGTGTCTTTTTTAATGCATGTATAAATACTGTATGTTTTGTAAATATTGTATTTTTATCTGTTCATGTGTTGAAGGCCATAAGAGAGTCCGGTGATTTCTGCTTTTTGTGACTGTTGGTATAAAATAATATATAGATGTAATAAATATGAAATGTGACACTCAATGAAAGAAACCCCACTGGTTGATTTACATTGCAACAAATATCACAGAATTAAATGATCTTCAAAAATTATATAAAAAACGAGTTTTTTTTTTAAGTATAGTTACATTAAGCTGTTCCTACAATAGATAAACAGTGATGCACATGATCAATATATATCAATCGCATAAAATAATTTAATGGAAAATTATTATTTTAATTTTGGTTGCTTTTCATTTTTTGTCGTCTCTTAGTTGATGCATGTGGAATAGTTTTTGTTATACAATGGGATGTTGAATTGTACATGCAGTTTTCTGACAATAAAGCATTACAAACAATCATTTAATGGAAACGCAGTCATTCTGCGATATTGTTTTAAACGACATTTAGAAAACATCGCCTAAGTTTTGCGCAAATCTGTGATGGAAACTTGACTCATGTTGGGCTCCAGCGGGTTAAGTACCGCTGTTTGTTGTGTAACGTAATGATTCCTAAACGGACATTCTATCGATGCCTTAATACTTCACCCGAAACAGACCATCTGAAGATCTGCACACTGCTGTGAATATTAATTCATAGAGAGCAGAAACACAACAGGATGAAAATATCACTGAAATATTTGTAAAGTTCAACAGCGCAGAACATGCGTGTGGAGAAATCTGACCGCATTACCTGTTATAACCCTTAGATGGCGACAGAAGCCAAGAAACAAAACAACACATTACCAGCAAACGATCATTGACACCGGTTTACACAGTTTTTACCAGGGTGAGCATAGTGTTCTCAAAAATCCCCACATTCACTTGTTAACTCAGGTAAAACTGATGTGATTGTGGTATTAGCAGTTTTATTCTTTTTATTTCTTCTGAGGCTTTACGGCTTCAATGTATCATGTTTTGTAAATATTGTGGTTTTATCGGCTGACAGTATCTCAGCATTAAATCTGTGGTTTGGTTTGATTTAAGATTGGCCTACAATCATGCATGAACTATGTATTACAGAACGTTTATTTCTTTATTTACAGTGCACAAAATCTAAACAACTATTGTCTTGTGAAAACACACCTGCACAGCAAAGAGATGACGTCTTAATGAGCACATCTGTTGTGTGTCTGTTTTCCAGATTGTGTGATTTGTGATGTTGATCTGGTGTTCAGGGGTTTTAGGAGTCATAGGATGCAGGTCATTAAACACAGATTAATAGATCTTTAGATAAACCTCATCATGACTGATCTCTGAATCTCTGATATCATGTGAGATTTTAGAAACAAAACAAGACCCTGTGACACTAACTAATCCTGCATTAGAGTTAATGAACTTTAATTAATCCTCAATGGACCGATAATGCATTTCAGATCCTACACACGGTACTCACACACATACAGAAGCTCTCTCCCTCTTTCTCTCTCCCTCTTTCTCTCTCCCTCTTTCTCTCTCTCCCTCTTTCTCTCTCTCTCTCTGTGTCTCTCTATCTATCTATCTATCTATCTATCTATCTTTCTCTCTCCCTCCCTCTCTTTCTCTCTCTCTCTCTCTCTCTCTCTCTCTCTCTCTCTCTCTCTCTATCTCTCTCTCAAAAACCGACGACAGAGCAAAGATATAAATTGCGAGACATTTACACAGAGTCCAGTTTGTGTTGGACCTGTGCAAACAGAACTTCAGTCTGGATTTCTCTCTCCAGATCCAAGTTAAGTGAATCAAAGACTGTGGACGAGTAGTTTATGAAGTGATGTCAAAACTACAAGAGCCACAATCATGCTTTGATGGAACCACGGGAGGACGTGATGCGTTAAATTGAGCGTTTCTAGATCAGGACGACACGCTGACAGACTTTAACTCAGTCCCAGACTCGAGTGAGCAGCAGAGGATCTTCAGTAAGATGAGTGTAAAACAGTCACTTAAATGAAATGCATCTTAGATTCAGATATGACCTCAAATCTACCCTGAGTTACACGAGAACAACTAGACATACAATCACATCAAAACAACAGACAGGTCGAAGTCTGAAGCCTCACAGCTGCCTGTGAAGGGACCTTTTGACAGAAATAAACCAGCATAGTCAAACATTGACTTACATAAAGAGCCGAGCGCAGCTCACTGCCAGACAGAGAGAGAGTGAGAGAGAGAGAGAGAGAAAAAGCCTAATTTATTAATAGACGTATAAATCTGTGAGAGACCCTATGAACACAATAAACAGAAGCGCTGGAGGACACAGTAATATACAGAACGGCTCTTCACATCTCATTCACTACCAAAACAAGCCATGACAGATAAAAGACTAAAATATTCACATACTGTATTCATACAACAAAACACAAGAGGTTACAGAAGAAACATTTATATGAGAATATAATGATGATAGAGATATATGTTTGATTTAAACAGCCGTGGAATAAATGAAGAGAGCATTCTAAACTTTCACGTAATGTATTCTGGTCCTATACAGTTATCCAATAGCATGTGAAAGACTGAGAGCATGACGGGACACATGAAAATTGTGAGAAAAATCCAGATTATCACGTTTAAAAAATGAGAATTGTTGAACTTTTATTTTAAATGATTGAACTTTTCCTAAATACATATGACTGTTGTGTTGCTTGAAAGTGAATCTGACCTTTTTTTCTTTGCAGTGTCTGAAAAACACAGAGCATACTTTCTGTTATTTTCATTCCACCTATTTCTCTAGTTTTCATTTTCTGAAAATAAATGCAAATGGTAGTGAGAAATTTGAGAGAAATATTGTTAGTAGCTCACAAAATGAAGCAAAAATGATCATTTTACCCAAACACATACCTAGAAGTAGTCAATAAAAAAAACTGAAAATATTTATGATGATGGAGGTCATTTTATATTGTATATTTATGACTACATACCCAGCAGTGACCTTCATCTGTGCTGGTGTGATTCATCTCTCTCTCTGATCATCTTTTAGTCTTTGGTGTTTTCCGTGCCATTTCTTTTGGGCTGTTTTTCTCGGGCAGTGTCAGTGTTTGGCACTGGAGTCTGTCATTTTCTATGTTTAACTCTGGCAAAGAAGTCTGATTCCTCAGTCCTGACCATTCGGACTCTTTAATGTTTTTAAGAGGGCACGTCAATACCGAAACAATAGAGAGACATAAACCCCTGTTTCAGGCCTCACAGAACTCAAGTCAGCCGCCCTGAGACGTGAGACACTTAAAGGGACAGTTCACCCTAAAATAAAAATGCTGTCATCATTTACTCACCCTCAGATTGTTCCAAACATGTATACTTTTCTATGTTTGCTCAACCTGAAAAAGATATTGCTAAGAATGTCAGTAACCAAACAGATCTCATTCCCCATTGACTCCCACAGTATTTATTATTCCTATGCAGGAAATGTGGGATGAGATCTCTTTGGTTACTGATATTTCCGGCCCAACCCTTCTGAAGAATGAAGTGAATTGTCTGGATATATTATGGGATGATTTGGGGTTTTCCCCCGACGACTGAGGATCTGCTGTTCTTTAAACAGGTATAGAGTGGAAGCTGTCGGTCTCTTATGGCTCATCAGACGACCTCTGAACTGTCTTTTCCACACAGACAGTATCTCATTGTATAGATGTTTTCCTATGAACGTTATTGAACATGTGACATATACGCAGCTGTAGATGTTTACCAGCGGCTGATAAGCAGGTAACATCTGCCCCATGCTGTGACCCCCCGCCATGATCGCTCCAGACGCTTCTAATTATAAATAAACATGAATGATCATACGGTACGGATGTAGAGCTGCTTATAAGAGAACAACAGTGAGGACAGAACATCATATCCACGCTCACACCGTCAGGAGCATCGTCTCACAGCAGGAGAACATTTAAAGATCTCCGTGTTCTGCTGGAATATTACCACCAGACTTCTGCTGAAGATCTTTATTCACAAAAGCGTGATGAAGCCCACACAACACCAGGAATGTGCATTGAAAAAAAATCCATGGAGCTGAGAATACCAAGAATAATATTTTATTTCATGTTTACTTAACGACACAATGTAATGTAAAATATCATGTCTAGATTTGAAACACTTTCTGCTTTCACATGCCGTGTGTCACATGATATGATGTGACGGGCCGAATGCCCAGAGAGAAAACAACAGCGAGTTAAAGGCACTATACAGTACGCATGGGGTTATTTCAGTTGACTAAATCAAAACTTTGAATATGTTTCTGTTGAATCAAATGAAATATTGAGCTAAAAAATATTGGAAAAACTTACTCAAGGAAAAAATGAAATGTTTCCTCAAAAAAACAAACTTTAAAGTTTAGAGGACGAAAACTATAATAATGAGCAAAACTCAAATAAGAATGAGTATACTTATTAAGCAACATAAAAAAATATATAAAATGACAATAGCACATAACAAAATTGCTAAAACTTTAACTAAAATTAACAAAATCTAAACATCTCAAAATGAAATTTTGAATATCAATAACACTTAATAAAACTATTATAACTCATTCCACCAAATCTGAGTTCATAATTCCCAATGTCACTCCTATTGGAGTTTTTAATTATTTCTAGATGAGTTATTTGATCATGATTTTTTATAATGTCATTTATTACACGGCTTGCTAGAATGCTTAATTCTGATTGGATAGTCGCGACATTTGCAGGCTGGTTATTCCCAGATAACAACCTCTCAAAACTAATAACACACGGTAACCCGGATGCAGCAAACATTTTGACAGGTTTTTTTGACAAATTAAATATAAATATTTTATAAATGTATCATAAATTTTAGTAAATATATTTACAAATGATTAAACCAAATTGCCTGTACGTGACATTTCAGCATCGTTTCTTACCTTAAAACCGAAAGTAAAGGACTTTTCCTTGCAGAAGGTCTGAATTCAGTAAAAATGAGCTAATCAAATATTTCAAAATCACATTTCATGTCGAGTTTTTTTCCCATGTGGCAAGCAGGCGTGTAATATATCGGTAAAATGTTGTCAAAAAATAATCCCCTTCAGTGTGATACAAGACCTCACGTCCTGATCACACTGCCGGAGATTATTTCTGTGATAACTGTACAAAATCCCATACTTGTCTGTTTTATCAGAATAAAGGGACTCAAATTTTCAATCTAATTTTTATGAGAAATGTTTGAGAAATTGTTCAAGTAATTATTGTTTTATTCATTTTATTTTCAATAACACTTTCAGCAAATGTTATCCAGTGGAACTTGCAGAGCATTCAATGTATAAATCATTTATTTTTTGAACCCATGAAACTTGTGTTTTCAATGCAATCCTCTAACAATTGAGAATGTAAAGATGTAGAACAACATTATCAACCCTATAGAAATGCACGGCCTTAGCAACAAGCCATGTCACCCAATCAAGAGCACAGCGATACCTTGGCAACCACACACAGCATCCTGGCACAATGACAGCGATATTTGCTTTGACCACTCATGTACATGTTCTTCAGAAACTGTGCGTTCATTTCTCAGCTCGCTTCCCTCCTTCACTCTGTGTTTGTTTTTCCAGCTGTAAGCAGAGGAAGGAACGTAGAGGAATGGCAGGCCCGGACCACACAAACGTCCCGCTGTGAGACTGGACTGATGATGCTTTGTGTCTTCAGGAGCTCAGATGGTGAGATTGTATTTTCAGGCAAGAGCTCTTCTGTAATTCTGGCTTTGAACGTGACACTGACACGCTTGAAATGTGCATGTGCGTGACGGGACGACTCTTATTGTCTGACTGATCACACTTACCCTTTGACCCGGGAACCGCTCCCTACATTGGGTTTTCCCCGGCACACACCCCCCTCCCCTCCCCGCCACGCCGCGCCACGATCTGCATCACAGACACAAAGCTGACAAGATGGCCTACATTCTATCCCATAAACACACGGACGGGAGGGAGGAAGACGTTGAGAATAGATTATATAAGGCTGCTGTTTACACACGTGGGCATCATGTCTACATTTACACACACCATAAGAGCGGCCAACACCAGACAAAATATATGATAAGGTTTTGCAAAGCACATCTACATAATACAAGTTCCTGGTCCTTTAACACACCCTAAACACAGGATGTGTCCCCGGAGGGAGAAACAATGATGAAGCCGTGTCCCGGCCGAGAGCGAACAAAAGAAATGCTGCGGAAATCTAAAGTAATGTGTGTGATGTGAGCCCGGTGATGCTCTGGGAATCAGAACACAAAGCCACGGTCAAAAGTTTAACCGTAGCCTCCGTTTCAGGTTTCATCTGGTAACCATGTGCTCCTCTGACCATTGTTTTCCACACGCAGACCCCTGAAAACTCAGTTCTATAGAGGCCGTCCGTATATGATGTGAACGGTAGATTCCTGAACTCATGGATTCATGCAGCATGATGTACTCAACTGTACACATTACACATTACATTTTTATTTTTTTATCTGTGTAGTATTTTGTATTCTTAGAGGTCTGTTAAATACTGTACATTATAAATCAGAAGTGGATCATATTTATGGAAATTACAGGGAAACAATCAAGGTGGGAGTTTTGGGAGTTTATTTCATCTAAATTAATTCAACAGAGAGGCATACTTTGATATATCACTAAATGATTGCTAAAGCATTGCAAAAAAATGCCACGATTCTGCTATGGTACATGTTAAAAAAACATGGTATTATTGTGGTACTATGTTGAGACAAAAACATTTTTATTAGTGAATGTTTTCCAGCATGATTTATTCAGTTTGCATTGCTTTAAATGGAACTTACGTTACATCTTTCCAACTTTCGTTTAGTATTATGTTGGAATGCTTCGAGAATATTCTCATAAGATCCACAGGATTCTAAACTAAGGTTCGGCTAAACACTCCTATAAAGACATCGCCACTTTAGTTTATGCTTCAAAAATCGATTTTTAGACAAACGTGCATCACACGTTTTGTGTCCCGGCTGCACAAGTCTGTTTTTTTAAATGAACGGCCCACTTTTGATATTTTTAACTTTTAAACACAGAAATCCTGTAAGCGGAGAGATTGTTTACCTCTTAGCGGCTGAGCGCTGACGTCACGACACACCCCTAAAGGGCAGGAGGCGTTGCCCGTACGCGCAGTCAGTGGCGCGCCTTTCGACCAAACACAATCGAGCTGTCATAACAGCCTACCAGTCAGCGTCGAGAGAATTTGCAAAGGCCTTTCGTGATTGGCTGTGATGGTTACTATGTTATGGAGTGGCGGTGGAGGGCGGGGCGAGCGGAGCTGCGTTCGTCCGTCAGTCAGTTCGCTGCTTTCTGAGGAGAAAGGAGAGCGCTTCGTGGGACGACACGCGAGTTTAAACCGCGGCCTGCACTCGGGCTCAGTGCATCCTCACCGAAACAAGTCCGATTGATTTCGGGTAAATATTAGTTTCGTGCTATTTTACTGTTTGGGTTGAAAAAAGAGTATTAGGTCGCTGCAATTTGCGGGAAAAAATGTGGCCGTGGCGCGCGCATGTGGCATCTTTGACATGTTGATACAAACACAACGAACACACACTTTTATAAACAATACAGCATATTACAAACAAGCACTTTATTGAAGGTTGTTGGTGTGCATCTGCAAAATAATTGTGTGCAAATTGTATGATTGTGATTTAGATAAACGTATTAAAGTGTTGTGAATGTGTGTACTTTGTACTTTGAGTGTTTCTGTCAAACTTAAATTCTGTGCGCGTGTGTGTGTGTGTGTGTGTGTGTGTGTGTGTTAGGAGTATTCTCAGATCTTCAGGGTAAATGTGGATTAATCCAGATAGCAGTGATACCACAATTTCTACTTCTATTGTGAAGTTCTGTCACTGTGTTACTGAAGAGTTTAAACTGGTTACAGTGTTTTACTGAAGAGTTTAAACTGGTTACAGTGTTTCACTGAAGAGTTTAAACTGGTTACAGTGTTTTACTGAAGAGTTTGAACTGGTTGAAGTGTTTTACTGAAGAGTTTAAACTGGTTACAGTGTTTTACTGAAGAGTTTAAACTGGTTACAGTGTTTTACTGAAGAGTTTAAACTGGTTACAGTGTTTTACTGAAGAGTTTAAACTGGTTACAGTGTTTTACTGAAGAGTTTAAACTGGTTACAGTGTTTTACTGAAGAGTTTAAACTGGTTACAGTGTTTTACTGAAGAGTTTAAACTGGTTACAGTGTTTTACTGAAGAGTTTAAACTGGTTACAGTGTTTTACTGAAGGGTTTAAACTGGTTACAGTGTTTTACTGAAGAGTTTAAACTGGTTACAGTGTTTTACTGAAGAGTTTGAACTGGTTGAAGTGTTTAACTGAAGAGTTTAAACTGGTTACAGTGTTTTACTGAAGTGTTTAAACTGGTTACAGTGTTTCACTGAAGAGTTTAAACTGGTTGAAGTGTTTAACTGAAGTGTTTAAACTGGTTACAGTGTTTCACTGAAGTGTTTAAACTGGTTACAGTGTTTCACTGAAGAGTTTAAACTGGTTACAGTGTTTCACTGAAGAGTTTAAACTGGTTACAGTGTTTCACTGAAGAGTTTAAACTGGTTACAGTGTTTTACTGAAGTGTTTAAACTGGTTACAGTGTTTCACTGAAGAGTTTGAACTGGTTGAAGTGTTTTACTGAAAGTTTAAACTTGATAAAGTGTTTCAATGAAGAGTTTAAACTGGTTACAGTGTTTTACTGAAGAGTTTAAACTGGTTACAGTGTTTTACTGAAGAGTTTAAACTGGTTACAGTGTTTTACTGAAGAGTTTAAACTGGTTACAGTGTTTTACTGAAGAGTTTAAACTGGTTACAGTGTTTTACTGAAGAGTTTAAACTGGTTACAGTGTTTTACTGAAGAGTTTAAACTGGTTACAGTGTTTTACTGAAGAGTTTAAACTGGTTACAGTGTTTTACTGAAGAGTTTAAACTGGTTACAGTGTTTTACTGAAGGGTTTAAACTGGTTACAGTGTTTTACTGAAGAGTTTAAACTGGTTACAGTGTTTTACTGAAGAGTTTGAACTGGTTGAAGTGTTTAACTGAAGAGTTTAAACTGGTTACAGTGTTTTACTGAAGTGTTTAAACTGGTTACAGTGTTTCACTGAAGAGTTTAAACTGGTTGAAGTGTTTAACTGAAGTGTTTAAACTGGTTACAGTGTTTCACTGAAGTGTTTAAACTGGTTACAGTGTTTCACTGAAGAGTTTAAACTGGTTACAGTGTTTCACTGAAGAGTTTAAACTGGTTACAGTGTTTCACTGAAGAGTTTAAACTGGTTACAGTGTTTTACTGAAGTGTTTAAACTGGTTACAGTGTTTCACTGAAGAGTTTGAACTGGTTGAAGTGTTTTACTGAAAGTTTAAACTTGATAAAGTGTTTCAATGAAGAGTTTAAACTGGTTAAAGTTTTTCACTGAAGAGTTTAAACTGTTAAAGTGTTTCACTGAAGAGTTTAAACTGGTTACAGTGTTTGACAAATCGCTTGTTTTAACCAGTTGCAGTGTTTCCATGACCATTTTTAACTAGAGCCGGTGTTTAATATTGTATTTCTTTGGTCAGTTTAAATTATTTAATATATTTTACGGAGCTGCTAATTACATAAAAACATACAGTTTGATGTATTGGTCTTGGTTACAGAATTTTTGTAGGCAATATAACTGGATAAATGTGTTTATCTTTCTGCATTTTTCTGTTCTGATGTTGTAGGTGTTTGAGGTTGACATGAGGTTTATATCGACGTTTTAATTACAAGTAGCAATATTAGTGGAGGTAGGAGAAAATGGGGCATAACAAAAAGATTGTTTAATAAATCAATTGTTTGCATTGTTTAACTGTGAAAGTTTGGTTTAAATGTTCACATTGAATGGAAAAGAGTACGGTTTTGTTTGTAATATTCTAATGATGTTATTTGTATCAGTCTGATATTGTAAGTAGACAATGACACATTTCTTTCACTTTAAACAGTGAACTGTTTTTGACAAGTTACAGCTTTTTAAAGAGACAAATTTTCATTTTTAAATAGGACCTTCATTGAACAGATAACAGATTGAACAGATATTTTACTATAAATATTTTAACGTAAAGAAAATAATTTGATATGGATTAGCCAAAGGTAAATTACCGCGTAAATGTGCATGCATTGTTCTTTATTTATTATATTTAATGGGATAAAATAATTTGCATGATTTTACCCCAGAGGAAGAGCACATTACTGAAACATTAATCGAAAATCCAATTGTTATTATTGTGTCAGGATTAATTGTATTATTCTTTTAGAGTTTATTTTGCCATTATTACTTTTATTGTCTCTTAAACCGTGGGAGGTGGGATTTCGGTCTATATTCATTTTTTTTTAAAGGGATCGGATACTCGCCTTAGGCTTAGATGCTTAAATGAATCAGTCGCAATGTGAGGAGAAATATGAGCAATCCCTCTTTAGATGTTGTGAACTTGTGATGATGTGGTCTTCAGCTGGATATCAGATCTTTCCGTGTTTTTTTTCTTCATTTTTTTGTGAAGAGTAGAGTTTTGTTTTTGTTGGTTTGTATATAATATTCAGTCTGTTGTGTTGTAATTCATCGGCGTGTCTCTTTTGTGATGTTTGTATTTCAGTGGAAATATGCATAAATGAAAATTAAATACAGCTGTGATAAAAATCTACATCTGTGGAGCCAGCAGTGTTTTGCAGGTTTATTTACCTGTTGATGATTTTGGAGACACTTTGCACTGTTTTGCAGTGAATGTGTTTGTTTAGTGTTACAACCTTTGCTCCCTTGTGATATATGTGTATTTTATTAGTGTTTTTGTTTATCAAAGGCTGCGGGTGGGATGGCCGTCAACTTTAAACAGCCTAATCGTCATTTGCTGTCATTTGCTGTAAACAAGTGCCAGACACACATATAGTGAGTTGTTATTTACAGATTGTGTCTTGTGTCAACTTGTGATTAGGTATCTTTCTGAAAGTGTTTTGTACGCATGTACACCGCATGCATGCCAGCTTCATAATAACCGCTTGATATTAGATTTGACTATTAGATTTGAAGTGTTTTACTGATCAAACAGTGGCCATGATTTATCTAGCCGTTAAATATGATCACATTCGTGTGTAACACATAGTCACGGGCGGCATTACACTACGTGTTGATACACATGATGATTCATAAGGATGTGATGTTTTTTTATTTTTTTAATGTTCAAGACAAGCCGAAGTAGTTTAGGAGACACTTTAAACGTTACTGTATGTTTTATTTGATGTACTGTTGATAGTTAGTGATGCTCTTTTATTTCAGTCTATAGTTTTATTATGTTTTCCAAAAAAATAAACATTACATTTAATCAACAGTAGACCAAGACCACACTACACTGACTTTAGGACAGGCTGAACTTATGAATGTTGTCCGTCAGAGTTCATGTGCTCATGTTCCACGAGGTCTTCATCTGATGCTCGTCAGTGAGATGAAATCCTTTGGCGACGTCTTTAGTGTTCTTCACATTGATAGCGGTGAATGTACGTTGTACTAACGGTGACTCTGGGAGGGTCCAGACGTGGGTGTGTTCGGAAATGTTTAATGGTTCCCACATGGGCCGATGTACAGACGGTGAGGTGAAACCCATGCCGTACAGGAAGTCAGACAGAATGCGTAACTTGTCCTCCACCAGAACCCAATAAGTCCTGTGACCTGCTGGTGAGAGGCATGATGGTTTTTCTTAGAGCCAACTAAGATCATATGAATTATTTAAAAATAATAATAATGAAGTTTCCGATCGAGCGCCAGGTTTTGTCTAGACGAATGAGCTTCAGCGGTGTGGAGGAACGCTCAATGTGAAAATCATTACACCAGCTGGAATTGGAACGTCGCGTCCCTGCTGCATTTCTGACTGATGACTGATAGGCTGCCTGAGGGGTGGGGCTGCTTCAGGATCTGTCAATCAGCTGTAGACACACCCCTCCTCTTTTTTGACTTGAGCAGGGCTGGAAAATGAGGCCACAGTTATAATTCGAGAGACTGCGAGCGGATATAACTGGAATGGATGTCGTGTTGTTCCTTGTTATCGTTTCGTAAGAATAGTTCCTAAAAAGAATAAAAGTATTTAACATCGTCTAAAAGAGACCTCACGTTACTTCATATTATTTATTTTTAGTGGTTAACAATCATTTTGTGGAGCTGTGGTTCTTGCGGTGTTATTCCTCTGTGGTGAGAGGAAATGCATGTTTTAAAATGTAGTAAAAGACGTAATACGGTTCAAATCTGTACGTGATTATTTGGGACCAGTTTATTGTTTCGATTAAATGTTTAATTTAATTTCCTGATAAGATAAACTGATCTGGATCGGAACAATGTTGCAGGATCATGGGAAAGGCAGGGTCGTTTCTCTCTCATTCTCTTCGTCTCTCTTGTTGAGGGGGCCCAGCATCACTGCAACGGGGGGGGGGGGGGGGGGTTGGGCTGTCACAGGGCTGATTGGATGGGTAAACTGAGCCCTGAGCCTCTGATTGGCCGAGGGGTAACAAGCCCCCGGACGAAGCCCCGTCCCATTCCTGTGTTGGCGTTGCGGGCGTTCACCCCTCCTCCCCCTCACAGGAAGTTGCTGAAGTGATGGAATTTACAGGATGTTTCTGAGGGAACATGAGGGTAGCAGGACCCAGCACGTGTCCTGACTCCGTACTCTCCCTCTCTGTTTTTCCTTCATGTCGAACCACAGTTTGTTTGTCCTTAGAAAAGTGTACCATGGTAACCGTTGCTTTCTGCCAAAATACCGCAGTTCATGCACTTATTGTTGGTGCAGTAAAATCCGTAATAAATAAAATGAGATGTCGATCGAAGCTTTAAGAATTAAGATTGTTGTTTTACACTAGTAACAGTAACTAAGCGGCAAATTTCTTGAATAAATGTCCAGGTCACATTTCACCCCGTAATCAGAGGAGGTAAAGAATGATGTTTTGCATAAAGATGTAAAGCCACTTTAAGGGCTGTCGAGTTTTAATTTGCATTGTGATATAATTTGCATACATAAATAATATGTAAATGACTCACCTCGTGGTGACACTTTCTCCTTGGTGATTCATATTAGATTCATATACAACATTTACATTTAGTCAATTAGCAGAACCTTTTATCCAAAGCGACTTACTGAGGGTTCAGGGAGCAATAAAGCGATATGTCTTACTGGAGTAATAATTAAAAGTAAAAAGCACATTTCTAAACATAAGCAATACAATAAACTGCTCACTTCTGTAAATACTCGACATTTATTTTTGTTGTTTTCACATTACAAAACTTGATATTTTCTCTTTCTTTGAGTGGTATATCTAGAGACTGTTATATTTAACATGCAGATTCTTATCGGTGTGATTCTCTTGACGCAGTGAAGTTTCCTGAATCGCAGTCGTGACTCGTGACCTTTACCCCACATGAGCAAAACATGTTGGCTGCTGATAGCTGAGCAGATTTGTGAGGTTATTAAAGGTCGCCCTGCAGAAGCGTCAGAACGTTCTAGATTTGAGGTTTACATTCTTCAGTTATTCTCGATACAGAAATCTGCTTACATTTCGTTTGAACAGTGTTTGATGGAAACACATGAAGTGTCACACACAGAGACGGCTGTCAGTATTCACTTCAATAACACAGTATATTATAAAGAGTTGTTGAGGAGTTGATTGATAGTCATTATTACAAACCTGATTGTTGTGAAATCTGATTTACACAAGGAGGAATTTACATTTTTATCTATCTGTGTCTGTAGAAATGTTCCACATCTTCTGTTTCACAAAAGGTTCTTTGTGTCTAAAAAAGGTTCTTTAGATGATAAAAAAGTATGAAAGAGATGGCTTTTTAAAGAATCATTAATAACCAAATATGGTTCTTAAATGGCATCGTTGGGAAGAACCCTTTAATCACCTTTATTTTAAGAATGTAGACGGCTCATCCTCTTTATAATCTATTTCCACTAGCAAGGGTGAATTAGATTTGGCAGATAGTCTTTTTCTTTTGCACTGGAAGGCATGTTTAGTATTTGAGCATTTATATATCACTTTTGTGTTTATATGTACTTATTTAATCCATTCCAAATGCAGATGGTTTAGAAATAATGGTGTTCATTTGCAGAAGTGTAGCTAAAACAGATGGAATGTTCTGGATGCTGTGTTTGTGTGTCTCACTGCGTGATGCTGATGTTTAACACAATGGATGAGTCCTCCACAGTATTTAGTTCATCTTGCTTCATAAAAGATCAATATTCAGGGCTTTACGTTAACTTTTTTTGCACATAGCACCAGTGCTACAGAGGTTAAAAGTTTTGTAGAACAGGTAAAATAGTTGTAGTATAAAAGTGCAGTTCATCACATAAATAGGCAGGTACATGACAAAGGATATTATTGTTACACACAGATGGATAAATTAGGGCAATATCATTTTTAGTTTTTCCTTTTTTAATGTTTTGACGGGGTTGCTGGCAGCATTTGTGTGGTCGCCCTTGAGCTTTGAGACGATCTTCATGAGCGGAACTTTGAGTTCCCTTAAATGACAGTGACACACAGTGTTCCTGAGAGACACGTTATGTCTTTCTAAAATCTATCTGGATTAACACATTTAATTGGTGTAATTACATGTTCTATACAACAATTTAACTGTTTTAACATAATTTACTTTACTTTAGAATTAAATTAAACCGTTACCTTCATTTTTCAGAAAAGTTCAGTAACTACTGGATGTTTACTGTCGCAACACAGAGAATATTAGACCATGAACGACATGTACTAGTTCATTCGGTGTCATTTTCACTCAATTGACTCGTTCGTGAAGGGCGTATTCATTCAGTACGTTCAACCAATGAAACGCACTGATAGAGCTCACACCCATCGCCATTGGCTAATGTCTTTGCACGGTCTTTGCTTGAGACGGTAATGAATGAGAAATATCTAATCTTTCAAAAAGGCAAATTACATAAACTGTATTACGTTTCTTCAATTATACAGAATTATTTTTATCACATATTTTTTTAGCATGTCATTCAATCTTTTAATATACGGAACGACTCACTTCATCACTTCTCTGATCGGAACAGCGCTGGTGTATTTTGTCTTCCTTTATGTTGAATATCACGTGATGCAGCAGCTCATAAATGAACATTAGCATATGAACACGTGTGTGTATGACTTTCTAATGAGTTTCGTGGTGACTCGCCTGCAGTCACGCTTCAAGTTCGCTGTGTTTTACCGGCGATTTTGAAGGAAAGTAAGACGCTCTTTAAAGCACGTGAAGAGACAGATTGTGTCTTGTGCTTCCTCTTCTTCCACAGACTTCTCTATCTGTCGCATATGTGAGATAAGCGCACGTGACGCGCTGGCGCAGAGGAGGTTGCGTCTTGACCGCTCAACGAATAGAATTAAACATATCGTACAATATCGCCATCTATACACGATGCGCACCGTAACATTTTTGTATCGCGAAATACGAAATATCGTTACACCCCTAGCGAGTGGTGATGATCGGGCGTTGAAGCGAGACTACCTGCAACACGAGAAGCAATGTGCTGTTGTCGAGTATAATGCTGGCTTTATTGTATGCCAGTTGTACTAAAGTGATAATGTCCAAATTTGGCACATCAAGAATGTATTTTTACACTGCATATGAAAGCAGCACGTTCGCGTTGCTCTCAGCAAATGCTGCATGAGCGTCTCTCCGAACACCAAACCAATGTCCGTTTATTGCGATGGCAGTGATTCACCTTGTTAAAATATTATCTTTGGCCTTTCCCATTAAACGGACGTTTACTTTGATTGAAGCAATCGCAAGTTTTGCATTACGTCATTTTAATTACTCTGATGCACAAAACCTCTTCAAGAATCTTATTTTACTGCCGTGTTGATGAACAGTAAACCAAAAACTGCTGTGAGCTGCCAGTGTAAATCTTTACATTTATTAAATACACCAGTAATTTTGTACAGTAAAAACCAGTAAAGTTTTTGTTTAAAGATAATAAAATAAGTCAAGTTAAATAAAGAGAATTTCAGCAAAATATTTTTATATTATAATTTTTAACAGTAAAAGTTTACTGTGCCTTTCACGTAAGCATAAAACAATAAAAAAACACTTTAATGTGCCGAACCATCAGAACCGAACCGAAAACCATGGGCCATAAACCGGTGTCCGTATTGAGCCGTGGGCGAGCTGTATTGTTACATCCCTAGATTATACTGTTAAAATAAAGGAAAAATAATATATTCAATGGAGACATCAATTGCAGTACTTATATCATAATGTTGGATTTCATTCATAAAATTATTTTGTTAAAGAAATCTGTTGTTTCAACATTCATTTTGCGATTAAATGTGACATTATTAGATTGTAAGAGTATATTAAAAACATTAATGTTATGTGAGATTAATCATCTTTAATACTTTTTTTTATCAATTCACAGCACTACAAAAAAACAATGTTTTATTTTAAACTAAAATTGAGGCAGTATTATAACTACTAACCGAGATTTATAAGTATTTAAATAACAAAAGGCGTTTTTGTTTTAGTAATTAGAGAGTTTTTTCTGTGTGTGTGTGTGTTGCCGTGGCATTCAGTTCTAGTTTGTGATTTAGCTGTGATAAAATTGCAGTGGAAACGTTTATTTGACTCCGAGCTGTTATTGAAACCTCTCCTGGATATTCCGTCATTATTTTAACGATCGTCTTCTTTTGATTTCTTTCAGTGAGTGACGCTTGTGCGGTCTTGCTCTGCAGTGCACTTCGTTCATCATACTAGAGAGAAATGTTTTATGCCTTTCAGTGATCATATCACTGCGGGATTGAATTAAACACTTGTGATGTAATTACTATCTGAGCTGTGTAATGATCGTCAAGCTCAATGTTTCTGAACTTCCAAGCAATTCACCTTCAGCATGTTTCAACGAGACGGAGAAGTGAGGTGTGTTGTCCACCAAGCTGTCTAGACAGAGATATGATGTTTCTCATGTGAAGTGCAGTTGTTATTGTAACGCGCAGGTGCGGATGTGACCTGCAGTGGCTTGTGTTGAAGTCTACGCTTATTTACATGTCTGAGTTTGAGCATTTGACATGAGTCAATTTACAGATGATTTCCTGATGCTGGACTGGAAGAGCGTATGGCTGGCAACCATTCCTCACATCGTCTCTTCATCAAACGACTAAAGACAATAGAATGCATTAGAACCCATTATAATTTTACTTTTTGTCTACACTGGATGTGACTGGTTGCGTCCGGTGTAGATAAGGTGTCAGGTGCGATTCCTGAACATGAATTCAAATGTTTATGTCCAAAATACAGTTCATATGGTGAACATCACAAGCAGTTTACCATAGAAAAATCCAGGAGTAAGCGAAACGTACGGAAGTCCAAATGCTGTCTCACTGTCTGTCTGAATCAAGAGAATCTTAGGCGATCGTCAGAAATACACGGCAATTGGGTTTCTCTTTGCATTGTTTCACAAACAAGTTTTCTACTGAAACGAAGCCACTTGTAGCCGAAGACTCACAAGAATGTAACCAAAAATAAAACCATCTCAACCACAGACACACAAAATGTCAAATATGTTTCCACCAAGCTAACAGTATTGTGTCAATGTGTCTCTGTGTGTGCATGCTGTCAGATGAAGAATCTTCGTGAAATATTTACATTTATTCATGTGGCTGATACTGTGCTGCCTGGGAATTGAACCAATAACATTTGTCAATGCTCTACCAACTAAGCTACAGAAACACATACATCATCATCACACAGATCATGAGTCAAATATAACTGAACTTGTGTTTCCATAGTTACCTTAGTAGGTTATTGTAAAGGAACGGATGTTTGGGTTCATCTGTATAATCTGAGATAAGCACACGTCTAGCTGTTTCTCATGCAAATTTTATGTAGAATTATTTCGGAACCTTTATATTAATTTATGTGTTTTAGTTAGAAAGGAAAAAAGGTTAATACTGATGGTTTACTATGGTACTCAATATTATGGCCTGGTTTCACAGACAGGGCTAGAGGCTAGTCCTAAACTAAAAAAAAAAGTTTGAGCTGTGTTCACTTGAAAATAATTTTTTGTTCAAATTTGAGAAATAACAATTTTGCTGAAATCTTAAAATTCAGATCATTATTTGTGCCATTGTTTTGTCTTGGTATGCACACCAGTAATGTGCATTTTTATGCGAAGTGACTTTAATGCCCTAATTTAAGGAAGGCCTAGTCCTGACTGAAGCAAAGCCTTGTTTGTGAAACCGGTCCTTTATTAAAGAAAAACACCATATATCATGTCCGCCTGTTGTGTTCTGTTAAAATGGTGACTAAGCCAGATTGATCCGTAGGTTTTTTTCAGCAGTAATGGATTATATTGGTTGTGAAAGGTGATCGGTCATTGTAAATTTCAACATTATTTAATGGGATGAATGATATGACATCCAGCTGAATAGCATTAAAACTAAAGTGATTTTCTGAATCTATATTTTCTCTCTTATTTTCCCTGACTTCATCTGATAGAACTCTAAAAGTTAATCAGAGTGAGGAGAAAAACTCTTTTCATGATTTAACAATAAGTTTTATTAAAAAGACACTGAATGCATGTACAGATTTAAGTTGGATGATTCGTGGCTTTCTGATGTTTTTCTCTCTTCTCAGTTCTGATGTTGATGTAGACATTCAGTGGTGTCAGTGGTCACGTGAGCGCCGTGTTTTAACGTGAGTACATGGAATTCTTGCGGCCGGTTCATTATGTCGAAGTGGGCTGTCTGCAGCGGTAATTACGGAGGTTTGGTTTCGAAGCTCGGCAGGACGGGACATTCTCGGTCGGCGCTTCCTCCATTTCGTGGCGTGTAGTTTTGGTTTGCGGCAGGATCTTTGTGTTCCCTGGTTCATGTTCTGCAAATCGCTGTTTACAGCCACCCTTCAGCGCTGCGTAAAGTTTGTGTATTTCACTGCTTCATTGAAGAGAAGTTATTTCCCTCTCTGAGAAAATGACAATGTGAGGTCACATTGAATTCAGTGGTGGTCCACATTATATTCAGTGGTGGTCCACATTATAAACCTCTGAAAGCTTGGACTTGTCGTGGTTTATTGTGAACGATGCAGAGTTTCAACACTGAAGAAAAATGTGACATTTAGCAGAAATATTTAGTGCAATTAAAGTTCCAAAAGGTCCGGTCTTTATATTATCTTCCAAACGGAGGTCCGGAAAGTTTGTTTTTGAAAATAAATAGATATTTAATCAATTTACCCCAGTTATCTAATTATTTATATATATACAGTTGTGTTCAAAATTATTCAACCCCCAATGCTGTAAATGGTTTTAGGGAATTTAGTGTACATTTGTAATTGTATTCAGAATGAAATCCTACAAGGACTTCTTAAAGAACCATATGCAACTAAAATGACATCAATTAGTTTTGTAATACAGTAGTAAATGTTTCTTTTGTGAATTCTTCATTGACATAATTATTCAACCCCTTAAAGACTACCACTCTGAAGAACAGAGGTTAAATGAAGTGTTTTCAATCAGGTATTGAAAACACCTGTGGATATCAGGGAGCAGCAATAAAGCCTAATAAGCACCAATTAGGCAGCTTTAAAATGACTTTGATTCTCAGCTCCTTCTAGACATTTACTGGTGTGGTTACAAACATGGTGAGGTCAAGAGAATGGTCCAGGAAGACAAGAGAACAGGTGATTACTCTTCACAGGAAGGGCAATGGCTATAAGAAGATTGCAAAGATGTTAAACATACCAAGAGACACCATAGGAAGCATCATTCGCAAATTCAAGGCAAAGGGCACTGTTGAAACGCTACCTGGTCGTGGCAGAAAGAAGATGCTGACTTCGACTGCTGTGCGTTACCTGAAGCGTAGAGTGGAGAAAAGTCCCTGTGTGACTGCTGAGGAACTGAGAAAAGATTTGTCAGATGTGGGTACTGAAGTTTCTGCTCAGACAATATGGCGCACCCTGCGTAATGAAGGCCTCCATGCCAGAACTCCTAGGCGCACCCCCTTGTTGTCCCCAAAGAATAAGAAGAGTCGACTGCAGTATGCCAAAAGTCATGTGGACAAACCACAGAAGTTTTGGGATAGTGTTCTGTGGACTGATGAACCAAAATTAGAACAGTTTGGGCCCATGGATCAACGCTATGTTTGGAGGAGGAAGAACAAGGCCTATGAAGAAAAGAACACCTTGCCTACTGTGAAGCATGGCGGGGAGTCAATCATGCTTTGGGGCTGTTTTGCTTCTGCAGGTACTGGGAAACTTCAGCGTGTGCAAGGTACCATGAATTCTCTTCAGTACCAGGAGATATTGGATGACAATGTGATGCAGTCCGTCACAAACCTGAGGCTTGGAAGACGTTAGACCTTTCAACAGGACAATGATCCCAAGCATAACTCCAAGTCCACTAGAGCATGGTTGCAGATTAAAGGCTGGAACATTTTGAAGTGGCCATCGCAGTCACCAGACTTAAATCCGATTGAGAACCTCTGGTGGGACTTAAAGAAAGGAGTTGCAGTGCGCAAGCCTAAGATTGTGACTGAACTGGAGGCTTTTGCCCATTATGAATGGGCGAAGATACCCGTAGATCGCTGCAAGACACTTGTGTCAAGCTATGCTTCACGTTTAAAAGCTGTTATAACTGTAAAAGGATGTTGTACTAAGTACTAAGATTGATTGTCACTTGGGGGTTGAATAAAACTGATAATGATGTGAGCTCAGAAAAGACATTTGTGGTTTTTTATTATAAATGTTATGTTATATTTGTCTGACCTACACGTGCCTCTTTGATTTAATTGTAATCAGGATGACTGAATGATCATAATGTCAAACCGAACAAAACAATCAATTTCAGTGGGGGTTGAATAAATTTGAACACAACTGTATATTTATACAGTGCACTCCACTATTATTTACACCCTTGGTAAATATGAGCAAAGAAGGCTGTAAAAATAAATCTGCATTGTTTCTAGTTTTTTTATTATTTTTATCTACAAAATTCCAACATTTCGTTCACGTAAAACTATTTGAAGTGGGGGGAATATCACATTGTGAAAGAAATGTTTTTCTCTAATACAGCCTGGCCTCAATTATTGCCCCCCCTAGAAAATTACTCCCAAGTATATTCCCAATGATATTTTCTGAGCACACCAAGGTGACTAGAAACATGATGTTGTCCAGTCATGACATCTTGTTTCATTAGAGAATAATTTTAAGCCCAAACCCCAATCATTCATCACAAAGGATAAAACCAAATGATATAGTTCTTATGTGCAGCAAAAGATTGTTGAGCTACACAAAACAGAAAGTAGATGTAAAAGGAATTTGTTGAACCTCTAAATGTTTTCTCAAACCCCATCAGACTGAAAGGAAAACACTCAGAGCTATTTTTCTTATAAATTGAGGTTGCGGAGTGAATTAAATACAAGGGTGCCAATAATTGTGGCCAACATGCATAGAAGAATTTTGTTTTATTCCCCCTACTTCAAATGAAATATTGGGATATTGTAGATTTTTGAATAAACGATAAAAAATGAAAAACAATGGAGATATATTTTTACAGCCTTGTTTGCTCATATTTACAAAGGAGCCAATAATATTGGAGGGCACTGTGTATATATATATACTGTATATGAAATATTATATTTTATCAGGCCAGACCATTTATCAGACATCATCACATCCTGTTAATGTTAGAAGGTAGCTTTTTTTGACAAGAAAAAGGTGACAAAACCTCTTGCAGTGTTTGGTGACATCGTGCACGAAGGTAGCCCAGAGAAACATAGGCAGTGTAACGGAAGTCTATTTGAATTATAAACAAAGAGCGTTTTTGCAATAACTAATAACATATTTTAAAACAAAATACTAATTTATTGATAGAAATGCAAACAGAAGTTGTTGAAAGTGAAAATAAAACTTAAATTTATACAAAACTATCCTCCAACGGGCGTTTTGGCCACCATTTAATTTTGTCAAGCTTGAGCCTTCTCGAACAATCACGTTCCTCGCATGTTGTTATGGAATCGACAGGTCTCTGTCATTGATTAGCGGTGAAAAAGGATGCCTATATAGGCTGTTTTTTTTTTTTAGAAAAGTTTCACTTTTTTCAACTTTAAAATATGCTCTGAGCTGCATTAAAAGACGCCAGGGCTGATGTTTAAAAAGCGCTCAGGATGTTTTTGAAAACATGGTTTACTCCATAGGATTATAATGGAAAACAGACGCTAGCAGCTTCAAAAAAAGAAGTCAAGTCTGAACATGGCTGTATTTACCAATGCGATGCCAGCAGCACTCACTTTAAGTGCTGCTAAAATTTATAATTTATAATACGATTTATAAATGCAACATCATTGGACAAAATCACAATACAGTACATCTTCATTAATTAGCGGCTATATGCTGTTTGCCCTTTCTCGACAATGTGTTGCTATATTATAATGTTTCTGTGACAGTTAAATGCGAGAGGCCGATGGCTCGCGCACACACATGGAGCTCATCTGAAGCATGATATGAACACTGAAGATGAGGACGCACACGCGGCCACGCTCCACTCACACCAAACCAAGTCAGGAAGGACGCTGTTTATCCACTAGTTGTTTGATCACAGGTACTGTCATTATCACGGATGTATAAAAAATATATACTCGGGCGGCCATAAATATACAAGTGCATTGCATGGGAAATGCTATTGTATGTATTGTAGGCTCTGTGGCTTTTTTTTGTCCGGATTTAGTGAGTAACAAAATAAAAGTTTGAGTACTTGAGTAGGGATGTAACGATTCATCGTGAGCCGGATGAAAATCGATTATAATATGTGTGAATTCAAGTCGGTTGAGATAAAATTGGCAGTACGCTGTTTTTCTGCAAACTTGGTAAAAATGCTAATATTTCTTAAAAAAGTAAAAGTTAGGAAAAGCACAGACAAAGTCTTAGTTTGTTTATATTAAAGAGACTTTTGTATTCTTCATTTTTTATTTGATTTGGAATTTGTTTTAAAGCTGCAATCTTGTTTTGTTATTTGACATAAATATATTTTACTTTTACAAAGAATTGTGCAGCATTACAGAAATAATAAAAGGGTAGTTGTTCATTAAAAAATTCCTAAACTCATTCTATAAATAACTTTACTTTAAATTACTTTGCGACATCAGAATGGTGAATCACATCGTGAACTGAGTGAATCCCTTGTCTTGAGTTAGGGGTTATATACAGTATTGATATTTTCTGGAGTATGGTCATGGGTTTGTTCTTCTGGTCTTCATTATGTCATGCCAGGACTTGATGTACCTTGCAAAGGTACTTTGACCACCTCTCTCTCTCTCTCTCTCTCTCTCTCTCTCTCTCTCTCTCTCTCTCTCTCTCTCTCACTCTCTCTCTTTCTCTCTCTCTTTTCTCTCCCTCCCCCTTCATCACTCCCACACAGACGTGATTTTGCCATTTAGTGGTAAAAAACATCAATTAGTGTTGCAGGAAGTATGTTGCCATAACAACGAAAGCTGGGTTTGCCAAGGACAGTCGTCATTTAAATTCTTTGTACACCACAAGGTTTATTTTTTTTGAGAGAAAGATTGAATTATTTCACATTAATGAGGACAAACTAACAACCAGGATGGACAAACAATAAATCTTTATGATCAGTGAAGAAGTTTACTGAGCTGTCCATTTAAGCAGATTCAGTGGTCAATGGATGGTCATTCTATGAAAACCAGTAATGACCAAGAACTTACAGTATGTCCTGTTTTTTGAGTAAATCTGATGTAAAGTCTGGTGTTTAGTGCACGTCCTCAGTGTGATTTCGTTCACTCTTGAGAGTTGCACGGCGCTCGCTCTTCCAGCAGTTCACCGGCTGTGGAACGAGTGATTCATGAACGGCAGGGTTGTTGAGATCATCTGGAGCCGGCTGGTTAACCTCAGGTTAGGGGCGCTGTCTCTGTCTCTGACTCATTTTGGTTAAAAATGAAGAGTGAAGATGCTATGCAGGAACTGTAGAATCTAGTGATTCATTTCTTTTTAAATAGCTTATGTCAATAGAGAGCACAGAAACCTATCAATAGAATACAGAAAATTGCTTTTTATTTTGATCAGTTCAGTGCATCCGTTCTAAGAAATTTACCAAAAAACATCATTTTCAAGTGTTGTCTAAACATCTGAAGGGTTGTGTTTGTATACATTACCAGTTTAAAGTTTGACATCACTTTCTCACTTATTTTCTCCACGTTTTAGAATTATAATTAACACATCAAAAATAAGTTTGCTATATTTGATCATCCTCGGTGTATTCACCTTTTGCCAAGAATTTGAAGAAATGTTCTCTTGTCATTTTTATCTAGTGTCTTCTTGAGGTCTCACCTTGAGATTCATTTTAAACCATAGTAAAAGGGTTCACATCTATTTTGTGCTCTTCATTATTCAGTCAAAGTAATCCATTTTAAAGAGTAAATATTTTGCGTTTTTTTAAGGTCCTACTTTGGTTTATGGAGTGTCCAACAACAAGTTTACATGCATACACGATGTAAAAACACTTTCATTTTTTCATAATAGGCAGTTTTTGTTACCTCACTTTTTGACTGACTCTCAAATGATTTGTTCGGCAATTCGTCTGTCGAATCACGTCCTTTCTGTCAGCCTACTCTGATCTGATTGGTCAGATGGTCTAGTCTTCTGTGGTTGGTCTACCACGTGCAGTGTCGCAAATGGAACGTAGGTGGGCATTACACCAAGTGACCAAAATCTGACCCGGAACTTGAATGAGATTGACGGACGACTCGTTTGTTTGATTCAGAGTCGACTACTTTTTTTCCCAAGCCAATAACTTTGTGACTCATTTACTTTCGGCTTCACATTTCAGCAGACTGCTTACATTCACACACAGCAACATTACACACTGCATAAGGAAGTCAATGTAAAGAGTCTTTTTATTATGAAATAAGTTTTTGTTTTGTAATTTAAAGAAACGTTTCTGTTTGCACATGTCTTGCACATTGAACTATACACCTTCAGATCAAAAGCTTTTTAAGGTAATGAGAAACACTCAAGTGTTCTAAAACTATTGACTGCACACGTCCCCCTCTCCCTCTCTCTCTCTCCCTCTCTCTCTCTCTCTCTCTCCCTCTCCCTCTCCCTCTCCCTCTCTCTCCCGCTCCCTCTCTCCCTCCCTCTCCCTCCCTCTCCCTCCCTCTCTCTCTCTCTCTCTCTCTCTCCCTCTCCCCTCACTCTCCCCCTCTCTCTCCCTCCCTCTCTCTCCCTCCCTCTTTCTCTCTCTCTCTCTCTCTCTCTCTCTCTCTCTCTCCCTGTCTCTGAGTGGGTGGTTGTGAGCGGGCAGCTGAAGGTGCCATAGATGCGGGTCGCTCCAGAATCAGAACTTCATTATTTCAGCTGTTTAATGTGTTGATTTTGGCTGTCAGCGCCGCTGTGATTATTCTGATTAAACGTGGGAGCTCTTACATTCCCTCAGCTCCTTCCAGACCGGCTCGTTTATATTCCGCGGTCGCGTGTGGAGTAAAGTACAGATTTTCACTTTGATATGAATAAGCTTCTGTAAGTGCGGATCCAGGCGGCTCTGAGACAATAATTTACAAGCCCAGAGTTTGAACGCGAGCCTGCGGTGGAAACAGACGGTGGGGCTGAAGTGGGCCACTGGTTAACATGCTGACGCTGGTTTACTGCGGTCCGGTGTGTGTAATCAATCCTCTGATCGTTCTGTCCACGAGGGTTGACCTCTGACCATAGTACGCTGTGCTCTCTGTGTACAACATTCCAGTGTCACGCCAACATACAGCTCTGTGTAAAGCCTAGCTCAGACAACAGGATACTCGGCCAGAATTTACCCCGATGTTACCCTCCCGAGAATCTTTGGAAAAATCGGATGTTCGTTCCAGATTATCTTCCTGAATGTGAGGCAATCTTACACCTCCCGATCTGCTCTGAGAAAATCTTTTGATATTAGGATTTTCAAGCGGGATGATGACCTCGGTGCTTTATCAATAGCCAATATGAGAGAAGACTGCAATATGACGGAGGTGACAGACAGAACTTTAAAAATGTCAACAGCGACAGGTGCTGCAGTCAGATGGATAGCGGAAATGTAGGAACAAATTGTTAAAATGTAAACGGAACTTCGTCCTTTGAGTTGTCCTTTAGCAATGTCCAATGTGTTCTGCTTTTCATTTTGACGTTAACACGAGCTGCTGCTGCGTATGTTTCTTGTTGCAGTTTTATGGCGGATAGCACCCACGTTAAGGTCCATTGTCGCCATCAACTGTGTTTGAGTGTGGATCCACCCAAAATAAACTAAAATGAATCAACACTGTCCTGTAGTAATATTCTTTAAGTTTATTTCTTGCACTCCAATCTTTCTAAGTTCCCTCTCCAAAAATTCTGGTCTTTAAATTCCTTATGACAGGCATAGACATAAATAAATACATGCCGCACTGGCCGATTTGTTCCGCTGCTGCGATACGCCAACGGTGCCACAATATTGGTAAGGGCAAAAGCCCATTAAACTCATAGAATTGAAGGGGAGAGATGAGCTTTTTCCCCATTAAAAGCCCAATCACGTTTACATTTCTTAAAACATTTCAATGGTTTACAATATACAGTAAGTAATACAAATTGATCATGTCTCTAGTTGCTTTGTCTCCATAGTTTAAAATTAATCGTTTATTTACATTATTTGTGCCTGTTACTTAGGAGAATCCACTAGATTGCTCCAAGTTCCGTGATATGATGCAGAATAAACAGAACTAGCAACAGAGTAAAAAAATGTAAAGTATTAGTTGAGAATAAAACTATAAATAATCTAAAAAGGTTGTTTCTTACATTTATTTGAATCATTGGTAAAATAATTTAATTAACATATTATCTTAAACAAAATCGTTTTTCATTGTGGAAATGGCTTTTTCTGTCATCATTTTATACAATATCAAAGATAAAAAATTGTCTTATATGAATACAGTAAAACAGTTACAGGAGTAAAACATGTATGTGATACAAAAACAAAGTAAAACAAATAGCACGGTCATGCATAATAAAATATAGCAGAAAGAAATAGGAAATAGCAGCATGTATGGTAATAATAAAGACTCGCTGTTTTGATTTTTCAAAGAATTTTAAAGTGAACGGAGTCCTCTGGATTTACCAGCCCATATAGTTTACTGTATTTGAAGTCTGTGATTTCCTCTACAATGCTTCTTTATGTTCTGTTGATTCCATAGTTTTTTTTCTATATATTGTGATTTGTCTCTGAACGTTATGTGACCATCACAGTTTCGCCACAATGATTGATTGACAGGTTAATAGGCAGCTCTGTAGTAGACACAAACATTTACACCACAGATGTGCGAGGGTCACATGTTTTTCGCGACCTCTGACCTGTGTCGTTGTATTTAGCTCTGGGGTTTTTGCTTGCAGGTATAAACTGGGCTTCAGATTCAGAATCGAGTGTATCTGGAGTTTTACAGTATGTTCAGACTGTAATGTGTTCAGACTGTAATGTGTTCAGACTGTATGTGGATTCATCCGACAGTTTGGTCGTGTGGGTTCTCAGATGTTAGGAGTGAATCATTTAAAAGCGCAGTTCTCCAGTAACTTGAGTGTTCTTGAGGCGTGTTGGTTCAGCTATGCAAAGCGAAGCCTTTTTGACAAGGTCTTGAAAAAATAATAATAATTGAGTTGCGCTTTTCATGGTCGTGATAACGTGCATATGTGGATGCATTTATTTTTGTCCTTTTGAACTTGCACAGGTAAATTTATAGTGTTTTCTCTGCCGGCTCTCAGCGGGCATATACAAGTTCAATGTTCTTGATTCTTTGACCTCAGAACAGTTTCTTTCATCCGCTATGTTTTTGTTCAGTGTACTGTATGTTGTAACAATTACTCAAATCCTCAGTTTGTCTGACACATTTAAAGACTTACAACTCCTGAGTTCATATGAAACATGGCATTTCTTCTTTAATCCATATTATATCAGATCCATACGGTATGTAAAGACGTAAAAGTTTGTTTATCATTTATATTTCCTGGTGCTCTAAAATATTGTTCACACCTTTAGAGACAAAGTAAGGGGATGTGATTCATTTGCATCTGTGTGTGCGTCTGCATGCATGTGTGTGCGCACACGTGTGTTTGTGCGCACACGTGTGTGAGTGTGTGAGAGAGAGGGACTGTGTATCTGACTGTGTGTTTGCATCTGTGTGTGCATGCATGTGTGTGCGCACACGTGTGTTTGTGCGCGTGTGTGAGAGAGAGGGACTGTGTGTTTGCATCTGTGCACGCATGTGCATGCATGTGTGAGAGAGAGGGACTTTGTATCTGACTGTGTGTGTGTTTTTGCGTGTGTGTGCATCTGTGCGCTTGTGCATACAAATGTGTGTGTGCGCCTGGGTTTGTGCGTGTGTGTGTGTGAGAGAGAGAGAAGGACTGTGTATCTAACTGTGTGTGTGTTTTTGCGTGTGTTTGCATCTGTGTGTGCATGCAAATGTGTGTGTTTGTGTGTGTGCGAGAGGGACTGTGTATCTGACTGTGTGTGTGTGTGTGTGTGTTTGTGTATTCATTTTTTTTTCTGTTTGTTTGTGTGTGTGTGTAAGAAAGAACAGTTATGAGCTGGAACAACATGACAATCAGTGCTATAGTTCCAGGGTCATGAGGAGGTCACATGAGAGACGTGAGAGATTGGCTGAAATCCCTGCTGCTTCGCTTGATTCCCTGTGGAAAATGTGGTTAGTGTTGTTTGTAGTTCACATGAGGCCGAATCATTTTCCTGCCAGCTCGCTGCCGTTCGACAGAGGACTCGAGGTGTGAATCTTTTTTTCCAGCTCTCTCACACCTGTAAATCCTGTTCATTCTGGATACCACGCTGGACGTTGTGTTCCTGAAGTGAAGTGTTAGAGACCCCACAGAGAGTCCAGCGTGGTTTCATATTTCTGTGTTGATCACAAATGATCAGCTGTGTTTTGTAAGGCAGGTGTCACATGTTTAAAATCAATAATATTTTATCATCCTCTTTTGCGCAGTGACTGCAGATGCAAATGAGCTTTATAGCTCACTCTGGCACAACACGTTAACATAAATGAATAAAGCCAGACTAATATTACTGAGACATAATCAACAGCCAGTAAGCAATCCACGCAGAACAACCTAGCAACACCCTAGCAAACACTTAGGGGAGGAGGGACAAATTTCCAAATGTAGTTGAGGTTTAAAAAGGTGAATGCACCCTGCTCACCTCTTCTTGACTTTTAAAGTTTATAATTAAACATGTCAAATAAAATAAAACTCCTCGTATTTATTTCCCACCTATTCTGTAGTTTCACGGTCTGTGACATTCTATCATTTTGTCCCTGCTGTGGAATTGGGAGTCTCTGGTTTGTTAACTAAAACATACATCTTGGTGGGTGTCCCTGTAATGTGCCATTGAGGAAATTAACCACACACTAACTCTACACGTGATAAACACCAGACAATCTGCCCATATCTGCTGAAAACACGCACTGACATGTTCCTTTACTGTAAGTTTCATAATCTCTCACCCAACACCCTTCTGTGTGAATGTGAAGACATTATATTACAGGACAACACATACATAGGTGTACTCTGCTCTTTAGGTCATGATAGATCCAACTATGCAGTTCTTATAGATCCAAAATTAGTATCCAGTTTGTTTCACCAGAGCTGCATACTCCCATACTATATAGTGGGTGAAAATGAGTATGAGTCGTGAGCAGTGTGTCCGACACCTCAGTCTGCAAAAAACAGTAGGTGAGAAATACTCTGGTGGTCTACTACGTCCACTGAGATTGGTGAGTGTGGATCGGATGTGCCATCATTTATCCCATGATGGCAAAGGAGCTGAGCAACGTTCACATTTCAAAAGTAAATCAACTAAATATAGTAAAAACTTTAAAGCGGACATCCATTTTTAATGTAAGTGCAAGTAAATGAATTTCTCATGACTAAATTATGTTTTTATCAACACTCACGTGTAGGTTGCTGTTAATACGTCACGGGTCAAAGAGCACAGGGGTCACATGATATGGTGGACGCAGTATGTCCCAAATCTATTCATAACGTAGTGTTTTAACGGCCGATAGATAGATACTTCTTCACATTCAGTCCATACTGTCACAGTATGCCAGTTCAGACGCAGCATTGATCTCTCCCCGTCAGGAACTTATTAAATCTGAAAATATCAACTCTGTTGTGAGTAAATACTTAAATCAACCACTAGGTAGAGAAAGAGATGAAGTCTGGAGGCAGTGATGTTGAATAAAATGAAAGATGGTTTATTGAATAATCTCAGTTTTCTTCAATGCTCAGTCTAGATCTGTCCAACTTTATCTGACTAGAAACAGATCCAATAGGTGTTATTAACCATGCAAGATTATGGTATCAAAACATTGTCTGGTGACCTTATTATGAACCTTGAGACGGAGACCATTGGAGACTCATATCAGCAAAAACGGATAAACTACTTGCAGAAAATTACCAGTACATTTTCCCTTAATTGACGGACATTTCTGTTAATGCTAAAATGTAATTTAATACGGTGCAAAATGTAAAATACAGGTAAAACAACTGTAAAAAATGAATACAAAAAATTATTTCATATTAATACATACAGATTTTTTAAGAGCGCACCCAACAGGTGATTAAACCATATTAAAAATAAGGACAAATAATAAGAATTAAAGTGAACCATCAAATAAATTAAATGTAATAAATGCATTAAACTTAGTAAGTAAATATAAAATGTAAATAACAAAAAAATTAGATGTAATAATTGAGATAAATGAAATAGAATAATGTAGTAAAATAAGAAACAAATGTATGTTTCTACTCAGATCTATCATCATGCTTAAAGGGTCATTCTGTGTCAACTCAACCAGAGGTCCCCTGCTCAAATTTTTTTTTTTCCTATCCTCATTTCTCTAGGACTGAAGCTTATAGGGCTTTATAATGTAGTTCCCAAAAGACAAGTGGGTCAATTAGAAGAATATTTAAGGACATTAAAGTATCTCAAACTGTTCTAGAGTAACAGGCATGAACATTTTGTCAAAAGAACACAAAAAATGCATTTTTGAGCTTTCACCATTGGCATAAAATTTACAGATTTACTCATATATTATGAGATTTACTCATATATTAGATCTAACGATCTCTGAGTAAATATAAAATTATGATGCTGGCTAATATGTCATACGTCACGTGGGAGAGTAAAAAATGACAACATTTTGATTTTTGGGTGAATAAGCCCTTTATCATTGACACAAATGTGTGAGACGAGACTGTTGTACTTTTATTTTGCCATTTTTTTAAACATTTTTCTGAAAAATATGAAACGGACAGAAAAAGATTCTCTTTGATTCTCCAAACCACAAATGAAGTTGTTTCTTAATGACTTGTGCAGCATTTTAATACTCTCTGTATCTAAAAACATCAAAATTGATAGCTTATTTCAAGATTTTTCATTTGTTTGTATTGTTTATTATGTTTATTATATCATATGTTGACAATATGTGTATGTTTATTATAATGGAAATAAAAGCCAGAGCTTTGACATGTTCAAATGAAATGACATCTAGATGAAGTGAATGGTTTTGATGGTGCTGTGTTTGTGTGTATCTGTGTGTTGATGGTAACGTGATGTTCTCCTGTTATTTTTGTTTTGTTGGCTTGTCCGTCGTGTTCTTGTTCACAGAGTTTGCTCTCCTCCTGATGTAGAGCGGTGTTTGCTGTGTGATTGCCAGGAGTTTAAAGTTGGGCAGGTACACAAATGGTGTTGATTTAAAGGTGAAATCATTTAGTTAGACTGCGGCGGTTTGTTGGCCATAAGTGAAGCTTGTCTTTGCTGTTTCTTGTAGTCTTGTAGCCGATTAACATATGCTCTTGGGTGTGTTTGTTTGTTTGTGTGCGTGGGAGTGAGTTTGTGTTGTCAGGAATCAAACACACATTTGCTTGTGTGAAGTTCATAGTTTCTTTGAAGAAGAAAAGTGACTTAAAGTGCATTTCCATCGGCATTAAGACTTTTAATTAATTATTTTAGCCTTTTCATTTTTTTGTAGTTTATTAATAATAATCATATTTATTTTTAATTTCTACATCGTACATTTTGGGGGACTTTTCGCATTCATGTGCATTTTATTATACATTTTAGTATTGCTGTATAGGTTTACATTTTTATTTATTTATTATAATATTTAATTTATTATTCAGTTTTACTTTGGTTTTTATTTATTTCTAGTGAACAGTTTTAGGGGCAGTTTCCCGGACATTTATGTTTTTAAAAGAGACTTAAATCTACTAATTTAACTAAGGCCTGGTTTAGGCTAATCCCTGTCTGGGAAACTGTCCCTATAGTTTCTCGATTTAAACTAAATTTAGAAATGTTCTCTTGGCAATAAACTGAAATAAGTTTCAGTTTGACCAACATTCAGACCTTTATTTGATTCGATTTAAATGAAATAAATAGTTTGAATAACTGGTTCAGTGGAGGCAGATAGAAAACTTTACACGCTTGTCAGAAATATTGTGTTTGAGACAAGGTGACTCGTTTAATCTTCTTCTCTATCACCTCCTGCACTGATCATTTCCCGAAGTGTCCATTTCATAGATCACTAGAGTCTCATTATAGAGCACTACACGGTTAACAAACACTTTGAACGCCTGAAGGAGAGCAGCTCCTCCCTGATCGGGCCCCTCTGACGGGATTTAGGGCCCCCCGCCCCACTGTAAGCAGCTCTCTCTCCTCCCCGGAGTTGACCGCCTGCCAGCGGACGCTTTCTTTTTCTAGGCGATGCTAAAAGCAAGGTCTAAAGTTCAGAGTCTGATGTGCAGATTTGGGTCGAGTCTTTGTTTCTCTGCACCTTCTCCCTCCTCCCATGGACTGCGTTTGGTAAGTGTTCAGCGCACATGCTCAAACCCTAGAAATATGTCGGTGTCGTGGGAGAGACGCCACCCTATCAGAATTCCTGCAGAGCCCGGATCTGTGTTTGTCTGTTATCTGATCTCAGATCAGTTTTGGGTTAATACTGTAAAGTTCAGCTCTGTGTTTCCAGTGGGGTTGAGTTACTGTGATAGCGTCCGGTGGTCTCCAAACTCTGTTTCTTAGTCTCCATGTTGTCAACATCAGACGTATCTGATGCTGTATGTTCAGTTCAGTTCTCAATGACACAAAACAAGGTTTGTCTAGCAAACAACTGTTTTTAGAAAGCTGTGTGTTTACTGGTTTTGTGGGAGAGTGTGTTTTGTGTACAGGGAGAGATGTGACTGTGCTCGTGTTGTGAAAGAAATCTCACGTCTAACATTCACAACCTTCTGACATTGGTTCAGTTTATATCTGCATTCTGTTTATAAAAGATTCATTTACATATTTACATTTATGCATTTACCAGACGCTTTTATCCCCAAAAAAACTTACATTGCATTATCCTATGCATTTTACATAGGTATTTGCAATCCCTGGGATCTAACCCACAACCTTGCATTGTTAACACAATGCTCTTACCACTGAGCTACAGGAAAGCTCTTATATGAAATGTTCATGTATACATTCAGCTACATTACAACGATCAAAACACAATTCCACATGTTCATGTAATTGAAATTTCTAGATGTATTGTGGCCACACTGCGTTGCGTTGTTTAAAAGTGAATCTGAACTTCTGTTGTTTTCAACCGTTTCTCCAGTTTTCATTTTCTGCAAATTAATGCAAATAGAAACTTTGAAATTTGGGAAATAGTGTTCCTTGTTAAAAGAATGAAACAAAAAACATAATTTTAACCAAACACATACCTACAAATAGTACATCTTTTAATCTGAAAAAGTGAGAAATGAAGAGACCACTCCCGTTTTGCCAGAAGTGTGTGAGAGACAGAGGCCGTTTCTCAATGTGTTGTTGTCTCTACTTGTGGACTTGTGAAACGTCATCAGTTGCAGCCAAAGTACTGTTCTAATTCAATGTTCACATCTAGACAAGCCATGCATTCCAAATGGCATATATCACCCTACGAAGGGCCCTTCGGAGTGACAACAGTCATGGCCGCCATACTGAAGGGTCATTCCAACCATGGGGCCACTTCAAAGGGCCCTTCAGAATGAAGGATTTCGACAGGTACAACTGACGGTCACTTCGGGCTCCCATGATTCTTTGCGCAGATTCTTTGTGTTGCGACGCCGCCGCCGCCTCCACATACTCTACTGTTCCATTTCTAATATAACCGGTCCACATCCTCACGAGTCTGAACTTGCCAAGTCCGATTTAGCAAGGACACAAGTCCGTTCTTTGAGTTCCAGAAATTGAGAAAAGGCCAGAGAGAGAGACTGCAAAACACATCAACAATGTGGAACAAATCTGGCGTATTCCACCAAACTCACATAATCCTAAAACACATGTAAATACATCAGTGTTGTGTTGTTTAAATATCAACTTGTTTTCTGTGCAGTGTTCAAGATCTGAAAACATTGCATCTGTTTTGTCATTTCAACCGGTTTGTGGCGTTTTAATTTCTTACTCATCCACACAGAATAAATTAAAAATAATAGAATTACTTAAACGCATACCTCCAGTAGAAATAGTCAATAGTTTTGAAGTGGTCTCTTTATTTTTCCTGAGGTTGAAAAATATTGATCTCTCTCAGTTGACATGTGAACGTGTCATTCATCCAGATGTTGTCATGTGATGGTGCTCGGATGCTCGTGTGCAGTGTGTTGACAGCTGTGTTCACTGATGCGAGAATGTCACGGCAACAAGAAGCTCCTACCGCGCTCCGTCCATCTCACATTCATTAATACACACGTGTGTTTGTGTCAGGTCAGGTCTCTTTTTTGTTGTTTGTTTTCTCGTGTTCACTTGATGTGAAAAACAAGATGATTGATTCCAGGAAGATAATGACGACCTGGTGGACGACACACACACACACACACACACATTCACTATTCACAGAAAGACGATCCGACCGCTTTCACAGTTTCTCTACAGATTCCAGTCCAGAATTTGTTTATTAACTTCTGTTTGTCATGTGACCTTTGACCCGTGAATGCTCATGTCATTATGCACCAGTGTTCTGTTATTGTAGCTTTATTCACTGCAACATTCATTTATCCCACAGACACAGACACACACACAGACACACACACACACACACACGCACACACACACACACACACTGCTGGTGCCGGTGTAGTTGACACTGGCAGTAATGAACAGATGGACAGCTTTAGCCAGAGACGGATGAGTTTAGATGCAAGGGAGAAAAGTTTGATGGTCACTTTGTTTGATTTGTCCTCCCTCTCTCTTCATCCTCTCTTTGTAATGCTTGTCTTTCAACCCTTTTATTCATACATTCTGTCATTTGATCGCCACAAATCCCTCGGCCAATCGGGGTTCTAGATTCGTTTTAACACACGTGAGATGCGTCCGTCCGTCACGAAGCGAGCACAGGCCTCCTGATGTTCACGGCTGTTCTTCTTCTGTGTGTTTTCAGTAATGGATCCTATGTCCGTGAGCACGTCAGCTGCCGGTCAGGAGGAGTTCGACCGCAATGTGCCGCGGATCTGTGGCGTGTGTGGAGACAAAGCGACGGGATTCCACTTCAACGCCATGACCTGCGAGGGCTGTAAGGGCTTCTTCAGGTAAATCCTTGCACGCTTTCATTCAGTGAACACATGAGGTGGATGTGGTCCTGACGGACGGGTTTCTTCACCATCTGATGAAGTTGTGCTTCGGCTGCTCACAAGAAATATGAAGCACGTTACAACTCAAACTGACTTGAGGTCAGTCCCTGTGTGACATCCAGCACATGTGCCGCGTCTGATAACTTTCAATCAACACAAGGTCTCTGCCGTTGCGTGTCAGAGTTGCTGTATTTCAGTTTTGTCTTATTCTTGCGATATAAATAATTTGGGACGACACTGTGATGTCAAGCAAACCGCCGTCTGTTATCAGCAGATTGTGTGAACGGTTGTGATGTTGAGATGGAGACGTTCACTTCCGTTATCTTTGTGAAGTTCGATCTCTTCTTCTGCTGAAATGTTTGTCTGCACTTTGTTGTCTCTTGTCTCTTTTTTCCCATTTGCTTGTTTTCCACCGTGTGTTGTGAAGCGTGTCAGGTGTGGAAATGTAGAATACAAGTCTCTTGGCTTTTTGATCAAAAGCTTCATTTCTGGAAAGTCGTGAGATTGAAATGAACCAAATTTACTTGAATACATGCTTCAGTGTTTTTAAATTGTCTTTGTTATCTTTCATGTTAATATAATACAGGTCCTGAATATTTTTTTCATGTAGATGTGTGTGACATTATGGGAGTAATTGTGTTGACTTTACAGGAATATTCTAGATTAAATTGAGATAAATGTAGTTTCGGTTTGTTTCTCAGAAACACAATTTTCTGCAAGATCCATAAAACATGATGTGCTGTATATTCT